>NW_028327171.1:61320843-61622343 GCF_987537825.1 Furipterus horrens | reverse complement strand
GCCGTAATTAGCACAGGGCTGGCGTGATGATTACATTAGAATAATACACATAAGCACAGTGTAAAAGTGAAAAAGTCTGACCAATTCCAGAAGGAGAATTTCTCTTTAGAGTTCTATTTCTTTGCCCTCAGCTTTCAATACACAGATGGGCACCTTACCCATTACACACAGTGAGTGTGAAAGTGTTTTATTTACTTTAAAAATAGAAGAAAATAATAATGCATATGGTCTGGATGACATTCATCTTTATACCAATGCAATTATAAAATATGATTTTAAATCTTTTTCTTTTTTCCAAGTGGAGAAAAGGTCCTGTGAACACACAAGTACCTAGGGCCCATGAAAGTCATGTGCTTCCATTACTTTTATTGTCCTATTATTATTGTAATGGATAATTTGATTCAAATTGCTATAAGCCAGACATTGTGCTATACAAAGTGAAATCTAAAGAAGAGTGTGAGACGCTCCATAAACTTGGGGTGTCACCAGGCACAGTACTGGGTAATGGAGGGCAGTGAAGGGGGACATAAAAAGATGGAATGATCCAGGGAGAAGTATTTACTGTTTCCTTAAAAAAGCCAATGATCTGTGTGGATGGCAAGTTCCTAACACATAATCCCAGCATGATGAACTCTGTGTGTCTGGAGGACAGTGACACAGCATTGTGGCACTGTACCATCTTCCCAGTCAGGAACCTGAAGCTAAAAAAGAAAAAAGAGAGAGAGAGAGAAAGAACTCGTGGACACAGACAACAGTGTGGTGATTGTGGGGGATAGAGGAGTGGGTGGAGGTGGAAGAGAGTGTGGGGGGATAAATGGTAATGGAACAAAATACAATAAAAATGCCAAAAACTTTTTAACATATAGATGACAATACACAGAGCAGTAGAAGTATGATTTTCCCTCTTGATGTTTGTAATGTATCATGTTAGAATTAATCTTGATTTTGCTGGAATATCTAATGTATAAGCTCTGAAAGAAAAATTGTAATGTGCAAAATGTGAAGGCATCAGTAGGTTTTACAACATGAGTGTCCAGATAAAATTTTGATCACTTGGGAAAATGGGAAAATAGAAGAAAATTATTAGGATACTGCAATAAGTGTTCTAGCAACTCCAGGATAGAGTGCTATAGTTTATCTCTAGGGAATGGAATTGTGAGTTATTTTCTTTTCTTTTTACTTTATCTCTCTATCTGCTTCCATTTTTTAACACCTGCAAATTTTCTTTCTAAAAATTAATACAATTTTCCAAACCCAACTATACAAATTACAATGTCACATGTTGGAAAATGTCTTTCTTTCTTTCTTTCTTTTTCTATTTTTAAATCCTTACCTGAGGAGATTTTTTTTTTTTCGTTATTTTTAGAGAGAGAGGAAGGGAGAGAAACATTGATGAGAGAGAGAAGCATCGATTGGTTGCCTCCTGTACACACCCAGACCAGAGATAAAACCCATAACATAGGTGTGTGCTCTGACCAGTAGTTGAACCCATAACCTTTGGTTATGGTTATGAGATGATGCTCCAGCCAACTGAGCCAGGGCTGAAAAATTTCTTTCAAGAAAATAATTAGTAGTACATAATGGGGTCATTTATGAAACTGAAAAATTGAAATAAGCTAAATATTAATCAATACAGAATTATTAAATACATTTCAGTATACACTTAAATGGTCATTAAAATTATTATTTAGATCTATATTTATTGATGTGGAAGAGATTCACAATATTGTTGAATATAATGTACAAAAAATGTATAAAAGAGTATACATGATATAATTCTTTTTAAAAAAATTTTAAATGTCATTTTTAAGGCCAGAATGGATAATATCAGCAGTGATTTTCATAGTATTATAAATATGGGTAATTAGGTAATTGTTACCTCTCTATATCTGTTTCTAATCTTTTTTTTCTTTTTACTTTATCATTTCATTCTTTATTCTTTTTTAACTAGAAAAAAACTATTTCTACTTTTTAAATTAGAATTGAAGAAGATTGTCAGATGCCCATCAGACAAAATGTCTTAAGAAACATATACCTTGAACACGTCTTTCATTGAAATCTAATGTGATTTTGAAAGAAGAAAAGAACAAAAAAAATGCTATCACCACAAATTTAATGTCTCAAAGATTTACCAAATCATTACCCTATCAAATCCACTTCTCTTTCCTTTCACTTATTATGACCATTCTGGAGCTCAGAAACTCAGGCACTTGTTTCTCAAACCAGTGGTGCAATGGTTATAATGACCTCGTGGCTAAAAAGAGATTATGTTGCCCTGACCAATATGACTCAGTTAATTGGCTCAGTTGGTCATCCCACAAGGTGAAGCATCACTGGTTCAATTCTCAGTAAGGGCACATGCCTGGGTTGTGGGTTTGGTCAGGGCACATATGAGAAGCAACAGATTAATCTTTCTCTCCCTCTCTTTCTCCCTCCCTTTCCCTCTCTCTAAAAAATATTTTTTTAAATAAAAAATAAAATGAGGTTATATTTAGGATAGGTTGAAGGGAAAGGCATGCCAGTCAGGAGAAATGGCACAGACGAAAGCTGGGAGTTGAGAATATGTGCATTGTCTTTGAAAAATAACAATGAGACCCTAGTAGATGAATGAAGAGTTTGTGAGGGGAATGGTAGGAAGTACAATAAAGTGGGCCTAATTAGAGGGTCTTAAATATTAGACCAGGGGGTCCTTGGCTTATCTAGGATGTGATGGAACCATTGGCTTTTTTGAGTATCAGAAAAGTGAGAGGTAATTAAAATTTTAGAAAGACTCATCGAAGACTAAAAGCAAAAAGATCAGTTTCACTGTTGTTGTTCATATATGAAATGACAAGAGTCTGAATTAAGACAGAAGCAGTAAGAGAGGAAAGATGATATATGAGAGACATTCTGTATTAGGGTTCTCCAGAGAAACAGAACCAATAGAGTTCATATTAAATATGTATGTATATGTGTGTGTGCATGTGCGTGTGTGTGTGCGAGAGAGAGAGAGAGAGAGAGAGAGAGAGAGAGAGAGAGAGATTTATTCTAGGAACTGGCTGACAAGTCCCAAGACCTGCCTACTAGACCCAGGAGAGTCAATGGTGTAAGTTCCAGTCTGAAGGTGAGTTGGATCAAAACTTAGGAAAAACCAATGTTTTCGTACAAATCTAAAGGCAGGAAAAGACTTCTATCCCAATGTGAAGGCAGTCAGTCATAAGGTGTTCCCTCTAACTCCTGGGAGGTTTAGTGTTTTTCACTCTATTCAAGCCTTCGACTAATTAGATGGGGGCCACCACATTGGGTGGGGCAATCTGCTTTACTCTGTCTACTGATTCAAATGTATACCTCATCCAGAAAACCCCTCACAGAAACACCTGTAGAATATGTTTAACCAAAAGTCTGGCACTCTGTGGCCCTATCGATTTGACACATAAATATTAACCATCACACATTCCAAAGGAAAACAATTTTACTATTTGCTTTCAGGTTGTCCATGTGCAAGGAGTATGTACACAGGTTTTTCTCACCTCCAGGAAGACATGCTTCCTGACATCTCAGACATAGGCCTGACACTTTTCCATCCCACAAGGGCATGGCTGTGAAATCCACTACTGAGCCATCGGGCAGGTGTCAGAATGGTGACCATCACCCATAGCTATAGGGACATCTGTCCAGACACACCTCAGAACAACCCAGTGAGCGCATGTTATTGTGGTCTTCTACCTGATTTAAGGACATGGAAAACTGAGGCCAGGCATATTTAAATAACTTGCTAAAAGTCTCATGACAATTAGCAGCAAAGTCAGGACCAGGGAGTGAAACAAACTCCTGAGTAACTGTTATGCATTAGGTAACAGGCCAGATACTCATTATCTGTTACTGTGGTTAATCTTCATGGTAACCCTATATGCTATTATCACCACTTTACAGATGAAGAAACTGAGGCTTAGATTAAAAATCTCACCCAAAGTAAACAGGGAAACTTGGATTGAAACTTATGTCTATTTGATTTTAAAGCCTATGCTACAGTTCACTGGTTATGACAAGTCACATGAGAACAGAGGAAAAAGTTAAAAACGACCAAAGACAATGAGCCAATCCAATCCAAATGGCTGGAGTACATGAGCCAAAAAATTCTGATTCACTCCTTGCTATCTATATAAAGTCTGTTCTCCCACTTATCAGCCCTGCATTTTATCCCAGACCTGTCTTGTAATGGTTTCCTCTTCCATCCCACACACAGGCCTGTGTTCAAATGTTCACTGCTGCCTGGAATCACAGAAGGGCTGGATTTTTTTGATCATGATGGAGAGGAACTCAATGTTAGCAAACCAAAAGCAGAAATCCCAACTGTCAGAGATACTTACACTTTGTACAATGCCTATTCCCCTAAAAGTCAAGCAGCCCTAACTCACTGGCTGGCTGACTAATTAGTGCAATGTTCTTTGCACAGACAGAACTCAGAAGCTTCCAACGATGAATAGTTTTTTCCCTCCTTATGGGACAAAAGCCTGAACAGAACACTTTGTGAATAAGTCTCACTAGAGGATTATGAGGGCGACTCCCACCCCCCCCCCCAAAAAAACCAGAGTTATCTTCTGGAGGGTGGGCCCCTTGTAGTACAGGTTTCCCCCACTACATGAGTGTGCTAGGAACCCATCAACTGTCTCAGTGTACTATCTGGCACTGTTGTGAGAGGCTGTATTCTGCCTCAGTGAATACTTTTTTAACTCTTTCAACATGATTGCCCATTTCATGATGGATCATTTACAAGCACAGCTTCCCACACTGCTCTGAGTATACAGCAGTTTTCAACCCAAAACGGCATAACCTCCATGCCCCACCCTCCCTATTCACCTGACCTTTCCCCAGCAACCTTTTTTTGTTTGTTTTCCCAGATGAAAAAAATCCTCAAAGGGAAATATTTTGCCAATGTGGAAGATGTGAAACAAAAACTGCCAGAAACGCTAAACGGTATCAAAATTGATGAGTTCAAAAACTGTTCTGAGCAGTGGAAAAAATGTCCCAATAGGTGTATTACATCATATGGAGAATATTTTGAAGATGACTTAAGTTTAAACATGTAAGAATAAATATACAACTTTTTAGAAATAAATTTCTAGTTTTGGGAGGTCCCCCCTCAAAAGTATAATTTCATCGATGTGAGAGGTCAGTGGATGAAGAAAAACAAAAGAACTGGAAGTTCCTTAGGTGTTCTCTTCATGTTTTCTGTTGGTTTCACTCCTGTGTCACCTTGCAAGGGAGGACAAGGAACAAAAAATCAGTAGGATTTGTTGGGACCATAATTGTTCAGATTTATATTGAAATGAGACATATGTTCCATCCCTCACCTACATTTACCTAGTTTCCTGGAGATTTCTTTTATGATCCTAGGATCTAGCTACCCAAACAACACTAAAACTCCCCAAAACCACAGCTAGCTTTTATATGACATAAAACTAACCTGATCCACCTTACTGAATGGTATTCTGTCTCAGCATGGGAGGGTTTCCTACTCCCTGTACAACAGCCAGTTATACATTATCCACATTTGTCTACACTCTTGCATACACCTGATAGAAGGCTCTCTATAAGCCCCAGGAAGAAATATTTTATTTTCTCACATCGAACCTTTGATTGGGTACTTTTGTCCACACAGACACATGGAGAGCTCCTCTCCATGAGACTAGAGAATGCAGAGTTGCCTTAAAAGAGTGTTGTACTATATGCACATTGTTCTTTCTCCAGTTGGTTTGTCTTTCCTTGAGGGTAGAAGCCAGTATCTAAGCCCCATGTGGATCTGAACTGTGGTGGGCAGTCAGTGGAAAGAAGCTGGAGCCCAGAGAGCAGGTCAGGGAGACAGTGGGGATGATGGCAGGAGAAGCCAAATGCGGAGAAGCGCTAAAACCTGAGGACAGACTACTTCTGCTGTCCCCGTGATAACACTGCCTTGGATCTGATTTTGCCAAGGAGTTCCAGTGATGCAGGAACAAAGCCCAGAGCGGTGTCAGGTGGCTGCAGCGGGGTGGCTGGACTGCAGCCCTTTGGCAGCTAATGAACTGGCCAGAGCAAAGGAGAGAGGCTTCAAAGCAAGCAATGTGTCAGCCTGCTGCTCCCTGCCACTGCCTGATATACCTTGGAAACGATTGGTGAAGTGGCAACAGTTACCAAAAGTCCTTACCCTTTGGTTTTGGTGGCACTGATCTATGACACAGTCTCTAAGTCCTGGCAGGCCATGAGAGGGCAGAAAAAGGAGTCACCTTTCCATGCAGATTTCCATATTTAAGATTGTTGTCTCAGCGGCTATTTTGGAAACAGTCTATCATAACTAAGCTATGAGTGCTTCTTTGTGATGTTGTTCTTTATAGTTGACACTATATTGTAAAAGACACTATTTTTCTTCTTTGTTTCAGGAAATGATTTATGTAGATATTACTCTGTGTTTGGGGTAATGATTATAAAGCAGAAAGATGGCTTAATTTATATTTAAGCAAGAAGCTGGGGTCAGTGATTTTCATTTTGAAGAATACGATGCTTGTTGCAAAAACCGTGTAATTCATAGGATGCTTAGTGGTAAAGGCAGCTCCCAAATCTCTGTACAGGGGGGGCTCAGGGTGCTGATATGTTTGGAAATAGAAGGGGAGGCTGGAAGCTGCATTTGCATAACACCTTTCAAAATAATGAGCAAACCTCACTGGACCCTCTCAGAGTGAGTGGGGACTGAAGTCCCCCTAACCACAACTTCCATCCCCCAATCCCTGCTTAGCTCAGTCATGATTGGTAATCTTTTCCCACTCCTCCCAAGGAAAGTTTTGTTTACTTTTAGCATTTTACTCTCAAATCAATTTTTCAACTGATTTTCAATGTTTATTTCAACCTACAATTTCACTAGCCATATGAGTGATCCTTGACTCCTCTCTTTTGAAACCAACCCTCTCTTTCCAATCCCCCACTGTTGACTTCCAGCCAAGATGGAGGCCTAGACTGACATGCTCCATCTCTCTCCACAACTAAGAAGGAATACAACTACCGTAAGACCAGAAATAGCCAGAAGTTCCAGAAAATAAAGCTACATGGAAGTCCAACGTATAAAGTTATAAACAAGTGGTGCTCATCCAGATGGGTAGGAGGGGCAAAGCCGGGGTGGAGAGATCAAGCTGTGCTGGTGGCGGCAGCTGCAGCAACGAGCAGCAGGAGAGTGGTAAGTACAGACACCCGTATTTAAGGGGAGGTGAGAAGTGCCAGGGGAGCACCCCCAGCTGCAGTCCAGACACGTCAGCTCACTATTCCAATGCCAGGGAAGGCAGACCTCCATTGCCTCGGACTGTGAGGCCCAGAGGGCAGGGGGATGGAGGAGGAGGCTCCTGGTCTCTTAGCGGAGAGTGAACGGCAGGAATCCATCTTGGACCCCCGCCCCCACACCAAGCACCACAGTGTGGTGAGAAGGGTCACCCGGTAGTGATGAATGCATGGGGCTCTGTCCCCTATAGTGTAGGAGGTGTGACAGCCCTGCCCAAGAAGGAAAAGTAAACAAACCTGCCAGGATGACAGGGATAATGAGAGAGATACCAATCACGCAGCTGACCAGAAAACAAATAAATTAATTAACAGATGAACAGATAGATAATCTTTCTGAGGCTCAGTTCAGAGCTATAGGTATAAGGCAGCTTACAGAAATAACAGTGGGACTTAATCAAGATGGGGAAGGAATGAAGGCTAATCCTGCTGAAATGAACAAAAGCACATACAAAACAAGTGGTGAGGGAAGGAAAACCAGGGATCAAATCAACAAATTGGAACATAGGGAAGGAACAAACAGTCAACCAGTGCAGAAAGAGGAAACAAAAAGTGAGGAAAATGAGAAGCTCAGAAACCTCTGGGACAACTATATAAGAGTGAATATCTGAATTATAGGGTTGCCAGAAGGTGAAGAAGAACTAGAAATTGAAAAGTTATGTGAAAAAATAATGAAGCAGAACTTCTCTAACTTGGGGAAGGAAATAGACTTACGGGTCCAGGAAGCACAGAGAGTTCCAAATAAACTGGACCCAAGGAGAACCACTCAAAGACACATTAGAATCAAAATGCCAAAAATTAAGGATAAAGAGAGAATCTTAAAAGGAGCAAGAGAGGAAATTTACATACAAAAGGGTCCCAATAAGACTATCAGCTGATTTCTCAAAAGAAACTCTGCAGGCAAGAAGGGACTGGCAAGAAATATTCAAAGGAATGAAAAGCAAAAACTTACAGCCACGATTACTCTACCCAGAGAAGCTGTCATTCAGAATAGAAGGGCAGAGAAAGTGCTTCCAGGACAAAGCAAAACTGAAGGAGTTCATCAAATCCAAACCACTGTTATATGAGATGTTAAAGAGACTTGTTTAGAAGGAGGATAAAAACTATGAACACTAAAATGAAAACTGTATTACAATAACCAAAAACAGAAGATAGGGAATCGAAACAAAGGCAAACTAAGTAGGCAACAAGAATGGAAAAGAATTATAGGCATGGGGAACATATTGGTGGAAGGTCAGTGGGGAGGGGGAAAGGCAGAAAGGGAGGGAGATGATGCAGGAATTAAGAAGCATAGTAGGAGGGAGTGGAATAGACAGGAAGATATTGAAAAGAACTATATGCGCAACCAATGGACATGGACTAAAGCGGGGGACAGCTGGAGGCAGGGGTGTCACTGGGTTGAGGGGAGAAGAGGGAAAAGAAATGGGAACAACTGTAACAGCATAATCAATAAAGCATATTTAAAAAAAAATCCCCTACTGTCACAGCCTACAATCAGTCCCTCATCATCTCTCTCCTAGACCATTATAAAAACCTCCCACTGTCCTCTCATTCATCCTCTCACCTGAATGGAGTCTTCTAATGTATAGTCAAGCTAGTCAAGCCAGTCAGTCATTCCCTTCTTTAACAGTTCTCTGCAGTATCCAACCTGACTTCCTTAGTATGGCATCTCTAGGCTATGATGATATGACCCCCTTTCTACCATTTTCAGAAAAATGAAAATAGTTCTTTCTGTTGTTGCAGAGGTTAACAACGTAATGAAGGTCTTTGTAAAAAACCTTGATGAGGAGGACTTTCTGAACACTCCTCAGCATTTTGCAGCTGCCCTGATGACTTCTGTTTCCAAGGAGCAATCCCTGCCCCAGAATATGATAATCATTTGGTTCTGTCCAGAAATGAACTTTCTTAGACTCTTCTCCAGGTCAGTCCTATGTGTGGCTTCAAATCAGGGAGGGGCACATATGGCATGCCCTTCCCAGGTAGGTACATTCACCTTGACAGCAGAAGGTTTATGAATACTTTTTAGCATTATGAAAGCTTTGAAGAACTAAGATAAAAATAGCCAATCTAATTATGCACTATTCAGAAGCTGTTGACTCAAGGACAAGACTATTAAACAACAAGAGAGAGAAATCCATGTGGGCCTCATTGACCTGCAGGGGTGTTGGTTTATTTTAGAAGATTATTTGTGTACTTTGCTTTGTACTTGGCAACAGAGGCCTGTAGGGATACTTTCTGTTTGGGTCTTGAGATCCATATCTATTGCTTATTAAAGACAGGCGGTAACAGCAGGCAAACTTACTCTGAGGGAAAGACCCAGATCAGCTGCAGAACCAACTAAGCTAGGAAGGGACGGCCCTTGACAAAATGCTCAAAAAAATGTATTTTGTGTCCTATGCCACTGCGTCCTACTTGGAGTCCTCCCATGACACCTCACCAAAGTGATGTGGGGACAATGATGTTGACATTGTAAAGTCATGGGACCTGACTTCAAGACCCTTTAGATATATGGCCCTGTGCAAGGGTTGTTGAGAGGTTCCCCGTCCCACAGCTCCCTCAGCGCGGATGAAAGAACTGACTCACAAACAAATTGTCTAAGGAGAGAGAGGGGTGAGTGTCTCTCAGAGGAGATCACCAATCACTCCTTTCTCAGTCAGGCTTTTTATTGAGTTTGCTACATGCAGAAATGCATGGGGTAAGCATGCAGACATCCACCAAATGGTTGGGAGTAAGAACAAAGGGAAGCACAAATCAGCATAGGGAGATAGGCAGCAAGACTGTGAGGCACCAAGGCATATAATAGAACTCCAGAAGCCTCTTTTTCCTTAAACATTTTGTTGTCACATTCTACTGATAAGAATTTGAGGCTACACAGAGCAAGCAGGCTTCATCAGCTGTAAAGAGTGCATTGCATTCCTATTCTCCTTCTAAAACCCCCTGGAGTGTGGGACTGGCAGCATGGTATGTGGGGCACATTTTGCCAGCTGGTTAAGTCTTATAGGTCCATATTCTGGTCCAGGCTCCACTCAGTGGCTACAGCCCTTTGTACCATACATACCGGTCTCCCACAGGTTGTCAAATTACATATAGCCTACCAGCCAAATCCAGCCCACCACCTGATGTGGTAATAAAGTTTTATTGGAACCTACAGCCATGCCCATTCATTGGTGGCTGTTTTTGCACTCAACAGCAGAGCTGAGTAGCCACACAAAGATCATAGACTCTCAAAGATTAAAACTCTTACTATCTGACCCTTTACAGAAATAGTTTGTAGACCCTCGCCTAGAGCATGTGACTTAACCTCAATTTCTTTACCTGTACAATGTGGATAATAACACTATCCCAAAAGATTTTGTGGTAATGCTAATGGATGTTAAACTAAAATAAATAAGTAGACTTGGAAAACTCTAAGTTAAAGAATGTTTAATCTTAAGTGTTTCTTTACTGTAGGTCCTCTCAGAGTTTTTAGGAAGCCAATAAGAGAATCTGGTATGCATTTTCTAAATTGACTTAAACTTGAACTCCTACAGTCATGGAGTTATATACAAGAGTTGCCTTGATACTGGGATATAGGTACTCTAGAGTACAGAAGGCTTCCCAAGGGATACAGATAGTTTAAAAGAAGTCAATTTTCAGATCTAAATTCCATATTTGTTTTTTCATAAAACTGATCCACTTGAGATTAAGATTGCCTTGTCAATATTGTGGTCTTCTCTCCTTTATAATTGACAAGCTGCTTTCTCACTCACCCCAAATCTTACCATGAGGCTTTGTACTGTGGTACAAGTATCCTGGATTGCCTGCTCCTTTAATGTTTAATCATGGATCCCGTAAAGTTCCCTGTCTTATACAGATTTTTGTTAAGCCCGAAGCTTTGCATTAATGTGGTGTTTGGGGCATGCTGAGATGCTCTGAATAGCCAAAGTGGTACAGGTTTCTGATGTATATATATTCTTTAGCCTATAACTGGAATGTTTTCTGAGATCAGCAAGATTTTTAGATATATCAAATAAATCTAATGAATAAAATTTTTAAGTCCTTTTTTTCACATTTGATGCTTTTTATTCAATAAGGACTTAAATTTTATTTTATCAAGTCATATTATGAACTACTTATACCAGTTGTGATCAGTCCTAACCTGGTTTTATGTTCAAATGTTTTATATTTTACACTATTAAAAAATCTTTAACTTTTGATGAAAAATTTTAGATGTTAATTTAAAAATACGTAAAAAGGTATGCTATTTTTCAAAATTCTCTTAAAAAGTAGGTGAGCAAAAAAGTTTAGAGACCTATCTCTTGCAAGGCTAGCTTTCTCCACACTCTCTTCAGGAAACACTAAGGTAGATGATGTATGAGAAGAGTCCATCAAGAAGCCCATGTGTAGCAACTATTCACTAGGAGTTCTCCCTGCCTGGTCTCTTTCCCCAGCCAGTCTGGCCAGTGCATGCTGCTCTCCCTCCCCTCTTCTTAAGTCCAAACTTGCTCTCAGGAAAGGGCTTAATGAATACGTTCATACTAAAAGATAACTGATGTAACTTAGGGTTCATGTTCTCACATTGTTTAGCATTTGCATTTTAACGCTGGAGAAAATACAAGCCACATTGAGATGCGTCCCTCACTGTCTCACATCAGGCCACTGAAAGGGACTGCCTATTTGTGCAGCTGTCCTATGCTGACAACTTTTCACTGGGATGAGGGAAAGCTTCTTGAGCTCCAGCCAAGGAGTGCTTCTCAGAGTAGCCTCAGGGCACGTTTCTGGCCTCTATGGACTGAGAGGCTGAGCCTGCAGGTGGGTCCTGGTCCCAGGAGCACATTCCCCCTTGGAAAGATCAGGGGCCTTCTACCAGGAACACTTCTGTGCCTTCTCCTGGCACCACCCATGCATAGTCAGCTTGTGGTATCTGGGGCTGTCTTAACTTTCTCAGAAATTAGAGAGCAATCTAAATGAGCCATTTTGTGAGTTTTCTCCAACCTCGCTGATAAATTCAGCAAAGCAGTGAGAGGGAGTGATAAGGTGAGTGATGGATTCACAGCCTCAGATATCCTGATAACTTACCATAAACAGACACCATCCCAGTCTGTCCCAGTCTGTCCCAGATGACCCTCCTTTCATCTCGTCCAGTTAGCAGCCTCTGGTTCCAGCCCTTAACCAAGAGAAACACACTATTTTTGCCTTTATATTAATGGCTTCTCCATCAAGTTAGCTGCTTGCATATCTCCCTAAGCAACCTATTCAATTATCAGATCTTACCAGGGTAGGAATGGGAATAAGCCCTTGGGAGTATGGCAAAGACATGTTTTAGTTTAAGTTCCCATGAAGGCTCATGTGGACTCCCTTCTTTTCTTGCAGACATCTGGATTCACGCTCTGCTTGCCCTCTGGGGCCCAATCCCCATCCCTGTGTGGTACACCCTAGTCTGGGCACCACTTCACCCAGACTTTACTCCTTGACCACCCAAAACTAATCCTTCCACTGTCCCCTGATAATGGCTCAGCCATCTCTGACAAGAGCTCACTGTGTTTGTGCTACTCCTGTGAGCCACATGACTGGTCTGTCACCCAGGGTTCAGGTGCTCTTGTGTACCCACCTGAAAACCTGCCTATCTTCCCAGCCCTGATCACTTGAAAACCTGGGGTAACAAATATGAGTCCTTTCCTGTCTAAGTCCCATGTCCCCTCCTTGACTTTGAAACACATACAACCTCCCTAGGCACACTGGCACCCCAGTATTCTGGCAGCAGAAATTCCCTAAACCAGCCTCCTGTCTATTTCAATCCTACACTGCTTCTCTCAGATGAACCTTTGGTCCCACTCAGCATATCCTGCTTTCTTTCTAAACCTCTTCATTTGTTTTGCCTCCTGAAAGCCACAACGCTTCATTAATAAAATGTAACACTCTACTTTCTTCTTCCATATTCCCATCCTAAAGCTGCAAGGTAACCTGATGAGGAAAAATATTTCACCCCTCTCATTTTATGTTTCACGTACAAGTTGTGTTCTTCCCTCTTACCATTAACATATTTAAAAAACTAAATTTATGTCTCCCACTGCAGTTTTTCTCTGGAATGACCCAGCAGTCTACAGTGTAAGGTTGGCTCAGGAGCTGCTCCCCACAGTTCTGTTTTGCACACACACACACAAATGTATACACTTTAGAGAGGCCTAAAACCACTTACCATTCTTTTCATTGAGTCCTTGGGTATTTTTTTTTTAAACACCTGTGTTACTATGGTGGACATCAATGGAGGGCTTTTCCAAAGTGGATATTTGGGTAAAAACCAGTGCAGTGTATACTACCTTTTCTGATGCTCCAGTCGTGGAAGCAGGGTCTTGCACTGGAACTCCAGGCTGGGGAAGGAGCTCTTCACAGAATGTGCTGTAGGAGATAAGCTAGCAGAGAGGGATTGCTGATAACTTGTTGTAAAGGCCTGAGGAGTCAGGGTGGGAGGGGAGAGAGAGTGGCCTGAGGGAGAGAGTCTGTGGGGGATGGTGCCTGCCCACCACGGTGGTCACAAATGTGCCTGACAGTCTGTGCCTGAAACCACGTCCATAGCCAGGAATACAGGCATCTGACTCAACAAGTAACACCACTCCTGAAACCTCTTCACCTGGTGCTCTCTGGGTGGACTGAAAACATCCTTGAATTTGAAGTGAACAACTGTTTGATTTTCTCTGCAGCCCACTGCCTTCTCCAATAATGGACAGGACATAAGAATCAAGGCAGAAAGCCTTGAAAAAAGTTAAAAAAAAAAATCTCCAGTCCAAAATGACATTCAACTGTCTTCCAACCTGTTTGTCAGTCAACATTTACACAGCTCTCCTCATTCACAGATTGGGGAGCAGAGGGCAGTCAGTAACTAGCAGTCAGGCTGTTTTTCAATTCTTCTTTAGATCCTGATTCATAGCTGAATGAATAAGCCCCAACCCCATGTCCTCCAAAACTTCGCATCAGCTCCTCCTGGCCTGAGACCAGAGTCAGCAGCTCTCTCCTCACAGACACTCTGTTTCTCCTTTCCTCTCTCGAGCCCTGGCAGACACAACAAACAAATCAAAATCTAAATGAGTGAGGATACCAAAGCTTACTTGAACATTCAAAGATCAATGCAATTATAAGCATCTTTGTACTTTCAACTGACTGCTTCATTATTAATGTGAAATTAAAACCCATTCTCAGCTCTCACAATCTGGTGAGTGTCCCGTAATTATATTTATTGATATTGTCCTGATATTGAACACTTGGGAACACTTATCATAAATAAAGTCTGTTGCAAGTCCCAGGTATGATTATTTTCAAGTTGGACAAGCATGGATTTGAATGGGGCTTTGCCACTTGTTTGAGCCACTTAAATTCTCTGAACTTCAGCTTTGCACCACTAAAACACCAATAATTATACCTACCACCCAGGGTTGTTGTGAAGATTAAAACAAGATTTGAAAAAGGCCTAACATAATGTTTGAAAATACAGTGCACCCACAATAAATAGTAGGTATTATTGTCATGCTATATTAAAGTTGCAGTACAACATAATTAGAAAACCCAGATTAACAGAGTGACTCTTAAAAAGTGTTTTATTATTGTTATTGTCATCAGTATTCATTGAACACCTATACTGTACCAGACACCACTCTAAAAGAAGGAAATACAGCAAGGAGCAAGACAAATACAGCCCCAGCTCTCCTGCGGGTTACCTGCAAATGGCAGGGAGACGACGATAGAAAAGGAAATAGTTAACAAAAAACATAATTTCAAATATTTATGGATTGGGAAGAAAATTAAACAGGATGATGCAATAGACAGTGACTGATGAGACATGAGGGCAGGTTAATATGATCTAAACAGATCTTAATTGAGGTGACACCTGACAGAAGAAGGAGCAACGGGAACAGATGGGTGGAGCCAAAGTAGAGGCAAGTACCAAGGCCTGAAGTGGGATCAAGCCTGGCCTGTCAGGAGAACAGAATGAAGACAACAAATGTTCCTGGGGTGTGATGAGGGATAGGGAGAGCGATGTGAGGTGAAGTTGGGCAGGGGATCTGAGTTCTTACCTCAGCTCTGCCACCAGTGGACTGTTTCTCTCTGGATTAAGCTCTTAAATTTTTTGAGCATGAGTTTTGCCATCTGGAAAATGGGGGAAGGGATTGACCCTAATATTTTTAAGGTCCTTTCACTTCTATGATTTGAATTAGAATACAAGTATAGATTGAATGCTATATTACTCCTTCCATGATGACAATACTGGAGTCGACTATAACTCTTACAGATCACCTGCTTTTGTACTTGTTTGTAAGTATATTGATCATTAGGAAAGAGTTACCCACAAAACCAACCAGGCCCCACGATGTAGAACTATTTACCTCTCTTATCTGAAAGCATCCTTTGATGCATCATTGGAGCCAAAAGATTAGCTGACTACAGACTGTTTTTGGTTCCTGGTGGCAAACCACTAGCATCTCACAGATAGTCCAAAACCTAGTTAAATTTTTTTATTTTAAATGTTCTTTACAGCGTATGCTGTACATTTCTTTTTCAAATAACTGCGGAACATGTATCAAGTCACACAGCTGGGTTTAGGAAAACATTAAGATACTTTCTATTCAGTTCAAAAGCATTAACTCATGTGGAAAATCATCCCAAACAGTCAAAATGAATGTCAAAGTGTTCTTTGTAAATCACCATCTGGAATATTATAACAACTTTGACTCTATTCCGGTACTAGTCTCCTCTCCAGGCATTTAACATGCAATTGGTCCACCCCTAGAACAACTGTACATTCAGGAAATGACAAACCACCCACCATTATCACCAGTGACATTGCTAATTTAAAATCAGAAGAGACTGTGACAAATATATGAAATATCAAGCCACCCCAGATCAGGAAGTTTGGTGCTCATAATGAGATGGCTCTAGTATAACAGATTTACACCAAAACTATCCTGGTCAAATGAGTACTAATAATCCTGTTTTTAAAGGCAGCTAGTTTTCAATCCCATAGAACTTCCTTGATATACTATTCCAGAACTTAAAAAACAAGAATAACTGTCCGAGTTCTCTCTTATTTCTAACTAAATCCCTCGCATTGCTTTCTAGGCTATTCCCTGCAATTCTGCCCACATGGTGAAAAGAAAGCTGGTGGTCACTCTCAGCACATTAACCTCTTAAAATAAATAATAATAACACAAGAAAATGTAGTATTTACTAATCAAGTTTCTTTACAGGTTATTCATTCAATCCTCACAACAGTCCCGTGAGGTAAATACATAAACCCCACTTCACAAGTAGGAATGCTGAGGTATGGAGGCCAAAGGCAGGCAGCACTGGAGTCTGAACCCATGCCACCGGACTCCAGGGTCCATGCGTTCAGTCACTTCACCATTTTGCCTCTCTCATAATTAAACTGTCTACCTGGCATGCTACTCACAAATTTACCTCTTCTTTGGTTTAAGTGATTCAGCGCTGGAGTCTGAACCCATGCCACCGGACTCCAGGGTCCATGCGTTCAGTCACTTCACCATTTTGCCTCTCTCATAATTAAACTCTCTACCTGGCATGCTACTCACAAATTTACCTCTTCTTTGGTTTAAGTGATTCATGAAGGAAAATCCAAAATTTTTTTCTTTTTTCCCTCCTAAACGTAAGCCCATTTATCTCAGAACTTTCAGAAAAGATCTTTGATTTATTCATGCTTCATCATTAATGGAGAAAATGCTTGTTATAGCCAAACTAAGCCAATGTGTCTCCCTCTCACTATCTAATTCCTTCAGAAAGCAACATCCAGCACTAGAGTTACAGCAGGAATTTTGCCCATCCAGGGTGAGAGCACAAGAGGCCATGAGATTAACTGCATAGTTGAGGCCACCCAAGTGGATTGAAGAACCCAGATGTGTTGTTCAGGTTTATATGGAAGCTTTAGAGGTGCTCTGGCTGTTCTGCATCATAACTGCTCTGGGCATAAGTGTGGTAACTCAAAATCTATGTCTATCCTCGTTATACACCATACACACACACACACACACACACACACACACACACACACACAAATTCCTTTTTATTTTCCTATTGGAAACCACTACAATCATTTTCTGTTTACCCTATCAAGTCTTCGTCATAAGTAGAAAAGTCTACACTTCTAATTGTCTACTTCCCTAGCAAATTTCCAAACCAGAAACATAGAGTGCACATAATTTAATATATAAAATTTATACTTGATATCTATCTATCTATCATCTATCTATTTGTTTAAAATAGGCATGTATTTCAGAATACAAACTTAGTGGTTTAAAATATATAACTTTATGTAGTTTCCAAATAACTAAATTTAATGTGTGTTATGTGGAAACAATCTTATTCGAGGAGGGTTTCTCCCTTCCTTCTGTCTAAGTTGCCAGGAGACAACTGTTCCCAGACATTGGGTTGGAGAGGGTATTTGGTGTGGGTCATTCTCCATCCAATGAATGAGGCATCTTCATTCCTGTCTGGTGTCCCATTGTCCATGCAGAGAGTGCCAAGGCTTCTGGATTTCTGATCTGTCAGGGGCCATTCAGGGCTCTCATGATGCCCAGGGCTCGGACGTCAGTGAAGCTGCTTGGGTCCATGAACCCTGTGCTCCAGCATAGACGAGGGCATTCCAGGGGACTCTGGTTCTGCTGTTTCCCAGTCTTAGAGTAAGTTGGAGGGAGAAGGGAGTACAGAAGCTCAACACTCTCAGGCCTTATGATCTCATTTACGTTTGTTTTTTGGGTTTTTTTTTTTTACCCTTTTCCTCGTCTTGTGCCCAGGGCCTCAGCTTGGGGAAGGGAGAAGTGCTTGGAAAATATTTCTCAGTCACACAAGAGTTTAGCTAACCTTTCTTTGCCTTCCCTCCATTTCTCCTTTTCCCTCTCTCTCTAACTTGTAATCTTTGGGGAGATGATGAATTGAAGGGGAAACTTGCTCTTTCTCAATAGGATGTTTCTATTCCCTGAGACCTTGCACTTCTGAAAACCAAAAGCCTTTTCTCTGCTATAATAAGTTGAGGCAAAGAGATCTGTGCCCAACTGGCACATTGTGGCAGAAGGAAATGCAATGAGAGAGACATTGGTCTTCTCATTCAGTCACATGTACTCATATGGGAGCATACACTATATGCCTGTTAAAGGTATCCCAGCATGGTGTGTACATGTATGTATTTAATATGTAAACATATAGACATGACTCACCCATATGATTTTAATCCATGAATTATAGCTTTGGGGTGGGGATCAATAGATGACTAGTCTAATCCAATTCTTAAATATCTAAATCATAAGCATTTTTATTTATGTTTACAATTTAGGGTTTATAGGACTTTGGGAGAAGTGGAGAACCAAAAGATGGTAGATGATAGATAGATAGATAGATAGATAGATAGATAGATAGATTTCTCATCACCAGTTGCAGAAGCAAGAATTTCTGACTCATGCACTCTGTAGTTATTGACTCACTATAACCCCAGCCATGTCATTAATTTTATTAACAGTCTCATTTCATCATTAATAAGAGTTTTAAAAGTGCTCAAGAAGGGGTGGGGAGGTAGAAAAGGGCAAAGTGGGGATAAATGGTGATGAAAGGAGACTTGACTTGGGGGGTGAACACACAATACAATATACAAATGATGTGTTATAGAATTGTACACCTGAAACCTATATAATTTAATTAACCAATGTCACCACAATAAGGTCAATAAAAAATAAAACAAAGTACACAAAAATAAAGGGAAATTACAAAAAGGAAAAAAGTGCTCAAGTACATGGCAAATATCAGATCACAGATTTCAGATAATGAAGTTGATTGTGCTTGAGGTTTAATTAGTGGTTTATTTATGAGTAAGACACTTTTGAATACTAATCAGACAGTAAAGAATTTCTAGTTCTTGTACCAAATGCCATGATTCATGACGTTCAGGATATTTTTCTTGGTATTAAATTGATTTCAAGTTACATTCAAACACACTTGGAAAAAAGTCAGATCGTACAGGGTCTTTCTATACAAACTCTATGCCAAAGGAGTGTTGGAAAAATGAAAGCAGAACAATCTTAGATTGGATTGATCAGATCTTTACCTTATTGCTACTACTCTAAGCAGAGAAGGAAAACTCTGACTCCAAAAAACCTCCGCTGCCTTGCGGCATACCTCTTCAGGGGAAAGGCTAAGGGAGTAAACCCCGACAGAGAATCCGGAGCCGGAGTCCCTAAGGCGGTTTGACGTTGTAGTCAACACCGGCAACTCCTGCGGCGCACCTGAAGCCAAGCTGTATTGACTCCGTCTTTCCCTTGGACCCTTCAGCTGCGAAGAGAGGGGGGGTCTGCTGCATGGGCAACAGCAGACCCTCCATATCACCCTGCCCAGGCTCTGTAGCTTCAGCTTCACTGGAGAGGACACTCCAGCGTCATCGCAAGATGTCGATTCAACACGGGAGGAGACAGATACCATGTCACTCCTGAGTCGGACTGCACAGCCATTCTCGGCGGTGCAGATAGACTCTTAAGAAGCTACACCATCGTCTCTCGAGACGGACGGCTGCCGACGACGACGACTACTCTAAGACAAAAATTTAATTTGTTTCTCCCTAAACATCCAAAAGGAATATTCCTTCCAAAGGTAGGGAGATGGAACATGCCAGTTTTTGATTATCTGTGCCTAGGGGACAGAACACCTGTTTAGGGAAAAACAAAAACAAAAAACCCACTCTTCTGACTAGCCTGAAACTTGAAAGGGAAAACTCCTCTTCCAGATTGTAGGACAGGAACTTGTTTTTGTTCTGGATGTGTGAATATATTGTCACTATAAACTCTCAGTGATAAAATTTAGGAAAAACAGTTTTGGAAGAATTACCTGAGAAGGACAATAGGTTGAATCCTGGGGGAAGTGGCCTGAGGTAATGGTTGCCAAATTTAGCAAGTAAAAATGCAGGATGTCCATGTTAATTTAAATTTCAGATGGATAATGTAAGTCCCAAATATTGCATGGGACAACACTACTGAGGTTGGAATCATGTGAAGACAAAAAGTGGCCACTGAGTGAATGCTCAGTGGGAATATGGGCTCACCAACAAAAGAATAAACAAGTGGCCACTGATCCACTTGACCTCTGGACATTCTAGCCTCAGAAAGTAGCTGAGCCCTGGCTGGTGTGGCTCAGTGGATTGAGTGCCAGCCTGCAAACCAAAGGGTCGCCGGTTAGATTCGCAGTCAGAGCACATGCCTGGGTTGCAGGCCAAGTCCCCAGTTGGGGGCACACAAGAGGCAATCAATCACACATTGAAGTTTCTCTCTATCTCTTTCCCCCTCCCTTCCCTTCTCTCTAAAAATAAATAAAATATTTTTTTTTAAAGGAAAGTAGCTGAGAACCAAATTCTACCAACTGTAAAACAAACCCCCAGGGAGCCCTAAAAATGCACTGGCAAACTGAAACAGTGATGCTGACATGAGCCTATGTTGGAATTAGCTTGAGCTGCCTGGCACAGCATCCATGTGAGACCAAGGTGGGACAGTCAAAGAAATCACGGCCTGTTACCCAGATTGCTCTTTCTGTTACACCAGGCTATCGCTTATCTTTAGGTTATCTGAGGGCACAAAATCTGTGCTCAAGTAGTTAATCTGTTTATGTGTTTTTGTATTTTTCATTTTTGGTCTTTTTGGGCTTTGCCCTTGTTCCTCAGTTTAATTTCTGAAAATCCTAGCTTCTGTCTTTAAATAATTAACATATAAGTCTTTAGTCTTGATCACCCTCATCAACCCATTCTCTTTGTGGCAACAGGGGTCTCCCTCCCTGTCACTCTTCTTCTAAAATCAACCTTATTGAGGTATATTTTACACATAAGAAACTTCACCATTTTATGTGTACAGTTCTATACATTTTGAAAATATATACATTTATATAACCACCAACACAATCAAGATTATAGAACATTTTCCATCACAGCAAAAAGTTCCTCAGTGCTTCTTTGCGGGCAATCGTCTCCTCCTATATATACCTGGACCCTGGCAACCACTAATCTGCTTTCTGTTACTACAGTTTTTGCCTTTTCTAGAATTTCATGTAAGTGGAATTATAATGTATGTAGTTTTTTGATGTATGTATAAATTGTTAATTCCTTTATACAGACCTTCGATATATTTTGTTATATTTATACCTCTAAGTATATTGTGATTTTTTATGTTAATGCAAATGTTATATTTTATTTCAATTTCTAGTTATTTATGGATAGCATATAGAAACAGAATTTACTTTTTTATATTGACATTGAATCTTAAGAAGTTACACACTTTTTCACTCAGTAGTTTTTTGGAGATTCTTTGACATTTTTTATGTAGACAATCATGACATCTATTAATAGAAACACTTATTTTTTTCTTTCTAATTTATATGCATGTTACTTCTTTTTCTGGCCTTATTACACTAGCTAGGAACTCTACTAAAATATTGACTAGAAGTAGTGAAAGTGGACTTTATTGCCCTTTGATCTTAGGAAGAAAGCATTCAGGCTCTCACCATTAAATGTGATGGTAGCTGTAGGTATGTAGAGGTTGTAGTGAGTGTTACATGTGCACTTAATAAGAATCTCTATTCTGCTGTTAGGTGTAACATTTTGGAAATGTCAATTAGGTCAAAAAAACACCTGAAAATAATATAATATTGAAAGTCAACTGTAATTGAAAAATAAATAAAATTTTTAAATTAGGTCAAAAAGGCAAAGATGTCTTTTATAAAGTTGACTTTGCCTTCTACTTCTAATTTGCTGAGAGTTGTATTATGAATCCATGTTGATTTTTCAAATGCTTTTGCTGCAGCTGTAAAACAGTCTTGTGCTTTTTGTTTTCTGTTCTTTTGATATGGTGAATTATATTGATTGATTTTCAATTGTTGAACCAGACTTGTATTCCTATGGTAAACCCCACTTGGTCATGATGTATTTATTATCTTTTTATAAAACCAAATTCTATTTGCTAACATTTTGTTGAAGGCATTTATGTCTAGAAAAATTGGTCTGTAGGAATATTAGTCAGTTTTCTTGTAATATCTTTGTCTGGTTTTGGTATCAGAGTAATACTGGCCTTATAAAATGAGTGGGCAAGTATCCCCCAACTCTTCTAATTTCTGAAACACATTGTGTAGAATTGGTGTTATTTCTTCCTCTTAAAGTTTGGTAGAATTAATCATGGTGGCCCTCTGGACCTGGATTATTCATTATAGAATGCTTTGTTACCATAAATACAATTTCTTTGATAGTTATAGGACTATTCAAATTACCTATTTTATATTGATTGAGTTGTGGTAATTTGTGCTTTTCAAAGAATTAATCCATTTTCTCTAAGTTGTTAAATTTATGCACGTATAGTTGTTTACAGTATTTTCTCATTGTCATTTTGATGTCTGTAGTGATGTATTCTTATTGATATTGGTGATTTGTTTCTTCTCTCTTTTTTTATTTGTCTTGCTGGAGAGTTGTGAATTTTACTAATTTTTTTCAAAAAAGCAGTTTTTTGTTTCATTGATTTTTCTCTATTGTTTTTCCATTTAAATTTTATAGATTTCTGCCATTTTTATATATTTTTTCTTCTTTTTGCTTAATTTCAGTTTAATTTGGTCTTTTTTTAGTTTCATATGCTGAAAGCTTGAAGACATTTCTTCTTTTCTAACATGTCTTTAATTCTATAAATTTTCCTCTAAGCCCAATTATAGTTGATATGTTTTCATTTTCATTTAATTAAAACAATGTTGTAATTTACATTGTAACTTCAGAAAGGTTACATTCATTCCTCCATGTGAGGGACTACGTGCCAGACACCCGACATGTACATAAGGTAACCACACAGATGTGTTTCATATACTTTTACATGTCATAGTAAATTATAAACAGAATGATTTTCTTTGAAGAATTTAACATACTGTCACAATATAATTTTCAAAAAGTTAAAAACAGAATACTTGTATAAATATAAGATAAACACATGTCAAAAATTTTATTTAGATCACTAATGAGAAAACTCTTAAGATGATAAATCTGGTGCACAGAGCATTGGAGGAACTAGGTATGTACAGGCAATTAAAAACAATAGAAGAGATTGCTAGATTATATATAAAATTGGTTATAAAACCATAATCTTTGAGGATATCTTTTCTACCAGACAGAAATGATTTGCACCTCTACCAAAGAAACAAACAAAAAAATCTACAAGTAAACATGTAATTTCACAAAGTCTGGGACCATTAAACATTAGTAAAAAGTGAATCAAATAAAGACACATTCCCCTAGACAATTAAATACTCATTAGTGGGTTTTTTAAACAATGTCCCAATATGATATTGAAAGGCTGTGTCTTTCAATGAGTTAAATGAGACTTTCTTGGTCTTCTTTTCAAGTTTTTGTTGATTTTTTTCTTAATAATATACCAGGAAACCTATTGTAATAGTGTCAAGGCCTTTAACAAGGGTGGGTCCAAGTTATATGGGGCCTATAACTTATGTAATATCTGGGTCTCTTTTTCTTTTTTAATGCAAAACTATTTTACTTTTAGAAATATTACAAAAATATATAAACATGAAAATACATGATTTACATTCCTTCAGTGCCTTGAAAGGGCCATGCACTAAAGAGAGTTAAGCTGCATTAAGCTTCATTGTAAATTGCCTCTGCCTTTGACTATAGCATTATTTTAGTATAAAAATAATAAAATATCTGGTGGAAAAGAATTTTCTTTTCACTTTAAGTGTCCAATATTTTGTAATCAAGCATCTTTAATTCTGGGTTAAATAATGTATCATCAACCTCAATGCCTTTGGTTTTCCGAGTTAGCTAATACCGTGTTTCTTGCCAGGATCACTCGGTTCACTGATCCAAGTTATTAACATGGACAATTTAGTTAAATGAATTCTCCACCTCTTGCAAATTGTCTTTAAAATCTTATACCAGGAAATATATGCAAGCATTGGGTTTTCACTAACTAAGAGATATTGAGGGCCAGCATGAATAAAATGATGTATTTGCATTTAGTCTACAGGTGACAGATTTAACATTTTTCATGAATGTGTGTTCTCACCAGACTCTCTTCTATCCAGACTCACTAAAAAGGCTTCTGCCATCACCAGTTCACTTACTTCCCAACCCCAAATTCTGCTTTCACCAGACTGATTCTTCCACCTTTGGTGGAGACTTGGAGTGGGAGAGAAGAGCAAGGGAAAGAGAAAGGAAATGAAAGAAGAAGGGGAGAGCACAAGTGTAAGTGTACTTAGCACTTCCTGTGTGCCAGACACGATCCTAGGGGGGCTACTATTCTCCTTACATTACAAAGAGGGAACAAAATGAATAAAGAACTTTCCCAGTAAAGACAAAATCTACATGTTTCCATCCCAGAACAAAGTCACATTTAAAGAAACACAAAAGATGTGTTTTTATTTTGTAGGTCCTTTGAAAAACTTATAGTCCTTGAAAAACACAGAGTTTGTATCTACTCCTCTTAAGATCCACTGTCCTCTTCTACTCTCTTAATTCCCTGTGCATCTGTGTCACATCACGAATATCCAGCTCAAACTTTCACAAGCCAAAAGGGTTCTGTTGAGGCTTTTGTGAATAGAAGTGTTCTCCCTTCAGGCACCATTGGATCCAGCCCCTCCAGTGATGTCGTCAAATCTGTGTGTGTATCTCTCCACCTCTTGACTCTGCTTTCTTCTGTGTGATGACTTTGTTCTACAGGCAGTTTCTCCCACACTCCTGGGAAAACTGCCTCTGTCAGATCCAGTCTCATGTAATCTGTACGATAAGAAATCCCAGAGTAAAATAGACACCTTTTCTTTTCTAGTGTTCATACATCATGTCATAGGGAAGGCCAGTGTCCTGAAGAACTGAGACTTTTGATTGGATATCTGGGGCCTTAAGGTCATGAGGGAACATAATCCTCCATGACCACATGAAGTATGAGAAGCATAGTGCCCGAAGAAAACAGAACATGTTATGATCTGACAAAGAAGACAGAATACTGAATAGTATCAACATGTGCTGTAACATCCTGACATGCTCTGCTCTTCCCATTCTGCCGACCCAGTATTTCCTCTCATTTACAATCCTGAGAAATGACCATCTCACACCCAACAGGCCTGCATCAGCTTACCCACAGCTCTCAACAGATTTCACTTCGGCTCTGCTGTTCCCCTACACCACAGCTTCCTGTGACTTAGAAGTACACGTCAATCATTAACATTTTAATGTGATTTTTTTTCACTAACCATTGTCTCCCAATAACATTTGGATTTAAAGTCTAAGTAAGCAACTAAAACCTTTATTCCCAGAGTAAATTTATTTTAACGCAATCAAACAGGGAGGGAGGCCCTTCTCTCCAACACACGAATGTTCACAGATGTCCGTTTTTCCCTGTGTTAGCCATTTTCACACAGAGCCAATGACGTTAAACCCTTACACTGACCACATAGCAGATCATCCAGGTAGAAAATCAGAATCTGACTGAATCCTCTACACAAAATTCTTCCACAAGCAGTCATAGGGTTTTTGTTGTTGTTTTAGGCCAGAGACACATGGGTAGCCGTTTCTTATCAAGGGGATTTATTAGGACTCAGAATGATGTTACTTTCTCTGGTTACCCAAACCAAATAGCTGGCCCAACCACCTTTTATTCACTGCCACCATATATGAGCAGATCTCTTAAATATTCCTAAACAATTCTGTTTTCCTATATACGTACTTCCTCTCTGTGTGGTAGCAAAAACATTTTATAACCCCTTACCTAAGTCATTTTTGACAAGTTAACTCCTTTTCATTTATCATCAAAGTAAACCCTTTGGACAGGGGCTGCCTACAGCAATAAAGGAGAGAGAATTATATTGACAGGATGATGGAGCAGCACCCCAGATGTTACAAACAGTAGGAGTACATGGAACACGACCTTTCTTCCCCAGCACTGGGCGGAGAAAGCTATTATTAAGTGGACTAAGAGCTCACGCCTAGAGCAGCAGCAGTGAAATCCCACTGCTGAGCCAACCTTTGGTTTTTAAATACATTCTGCCCACAGGTTGCCCAATGTTTTCTCCAAGTTATTTTTTGTCAACAAATGAGCTCACCCCAAAGTGTTGCAAGTTCTACCTCTGCCCTGCAAGCAACACGAAAGTGTATTTCCAGTGGAGGGAAATGTGTTATATATGCCTTTATTTCTTCCATATTCTCCAGGTTGGATTGGCATTGATTCGTGCAGCAAACTTACTCCCCAAGAAAAAGACTTCGCTAATATAGGAATTCTAATATAGGAATGCTGAACAATACACACACCACTAGGGTTTATTTTCTTCCTTCTGTTGGTTACATTATGGGTCCCTAGGGACCCATAATCAATAGAAACTTGCTATTATTTCCTTGCTGTAAAACACTTTACTGTATAATATTGCTTCCCCTTCCTGTCTTCCTGAGACCACTGTTTCTCTGCCAACCAGTAACATTGCTGCCAGTGTCCCAAGGATACATAGTTCAGGCTGTGCTTCCAGGAAAATTCAGGAATATCCAAGTACCTCTGGAAAACTGTGGACCAACAAGAGGAGGCCATTCGAAAGTCCATTTGCATGAGGGTCCAAAAATTAATGGGAGAAGACTCCTAAAAAAAGGAGAATTAGTGTGTGTGTGCAAATGTGAGTAGAGGGGTGATTCTGAGTACACTGGGGAGAGTGAGGCTCACATTGCCCTCTGGATTGGCCTTCCTGCTACCCCTCCACACCTAGCTTTCCTGCTATTCCCTCTCAGCCAGGTTTCTGACTCACATTGGTTGGAGAGGTTGAAACACAAAAACAAAGGAGAACTGTCTCAGTAAAACCACTGGAAGGCTTTGAGAGCAGAAAGACTATTCATTACCTTGTGGCCTGTGTTACAGAATGCAACACAAATGAATAGCAATGTAAGGGGCAATTTGGAAGCCCAACATTGAGTCAAAACCACATGGCAAAGCCCAGTGCTATCTGGATGGAGAAAGCCAGGAGGATGTCACTGGGAACATGTGCAAAGCTATGGAGACACTATAATCATACCTCACTGTGGTTGCCAGAATCCTGCACTATTGAGGAGTAACTTGGTAGGAAGCAGGGATGGGAAGTGTATGTAGCTAGTGTTCCTGTAATTCTGTGATTAGAGGCTGAGTCAAGAAAAACTATTACTATTTCTGTGACTCCATTTTCCCTAGGTTTGGTGTAGAGCAACAGAGATTTATACTTATGGTAAAAATACATATGTTCAATTGTCTGTGTTTCCCCCACACCCAATATAATTTTGACTCTAAGTTATTCCATTTTCTAGTTCCTCAATGGGCTGACATTTGGGATGAGTATGGTTTTTCATTTATTCTGTTATGTACACCATTTCCAAGAAGCCCTAGAGGTGTTGAAAGTCAAACAGGTCCAGAGATTACAATATTGGTTTCAAATAACAAATACACTTCCAGTGGAAGAAAGAGCGCAGGCCAAATCTTTAGCCAACCTTCCATTGGGTGTCCCTTTTTTAATACTGCAATTTGGATGCATACAATTATTTGCATTTTTGTTACTAATTACTCCTGCCATTGGTGCAACTAAGCACTTTTGGGTGCAATTACCCCCTCATGGGAGCAATTACATATGAAAACAAGTCTGCATGTGCAGCTAATGGTGACAGAACAAAAGAGGCTGGAGAGGACAATTTGACTCATCAAGTCACAATGCCAGCTTCAAGTGAGTGCCAGCTACAAGAGAGAACAGTGGGATAGGATAGTGGGTGTTACAGGGTACAGCATTCCTTCCACCCCATATTAATGTGTTTCTAGAGAATTAGATTATGGATCTATTTAATTAGAAAAGAACAACTGGGCCCTGAACATCATCGTTCAGTTGGTTGAGTGTTCTCCCACAAAGAGAAAGGTCGCGGGTTAGGTTCCAGTTAGGGTACAAGCCTAGGTTGCAATGGGTCCCCAGCTGGGGTGTGTGCAAGAGGCAACCAATCAATGTTTCTCTCATTACCTCGATGTTTCTCTTCCTCTCTTTTTCCCTCCCTTCCCATTTCTCTAAAAAATAAATAACTAAATACAATCTTAAAAAAGAAAAGAACAACTCTTCTGGGCCTTCTGCTAAAGTGGGTTCTAGATACCAAATCAAGCCAAAGAACCCTTTAATTAAGCATGCAGACCTTTAGACAATACCAAATTCTAATGACAAATTCTGTGGGGTTTTTTTTTTTCCACGAAGAACACTGACACATTCATCCCATAGAGTTGAAACGTACACACAAGTCTCCCTCCCTTTGTCTTTCTCTACTAGTCATGCCAACATAACTGCTTCAGCCTTAGGATTGGGAACAATGGTTTAATGGGCTGACACACGAGGTCTGATTACCAGGAGCAATGGTCCCTACTGGCAAAATGTATCTTGCATTCTACTCTACACAAACCATCTCAGGGTTTCCAGGCAGTCCACACAACAGACAACTCTCATATTATGCCTTGTTGCCTGATTCAAATTTTAGACTAGAAATGAAAAATTGAACTGCATCTAATTCTAACATCGGCCTATATTTCCAGTTCAATCAGATTCATACACACACACACACACACACACACATACACACACCACACCACACCACACATACCTTACTGTAGTCATAGCTATTTTGTTCATGGGAAGCAGGTAAGCACACGGGCTTTGGAGCCAGACTGCCTCAACCTCCTCCTCTGTAAAATGAGGGCAGTAACAGGCCTGCCTCCTAGCATCGTGACGGTGACTAAAAAAGCTAACACGTGAAAACACTTAGAACAGAGCCCAGCACTCTGTCATGTTAACTGTTTTTATCATCACCTCTAACATTTTACTGTCATTATTTATTTCTAGATCTGTCTCCTCTCTAAATGAAAAAATATATATCAAGAACAAGAAAACCAGAGCCTTTTAAGTCATACTTAAGCATTATCTAACACACAGGCCTAAAAAGAAAGTTACTTTGTTTGACTTATTACCATCCATTGATTAGGGGCCAGATTTTGGAAAGTTAAATATTAATTTGTAGAAGGTTTATAATGATTTTTAGCTAGTAAAGAGGAAAATTCTAATGGAAAAATAAATAAATAAAGATAAAGTTTAAGGTTTTCAGGTTCCTGTAAGACATTAACCAGTTTGGTTCTGAACCTTGTATGTTATTCCAACGTTTTCTTTTTTGCCATTGATTAAATTTGGCAGTTTTTCCTGTCCTCTTTTAAGCCAATTTTACCACTTTGGTGCTTTTCTCATTAATGAATTAAGTCATATCTTTTTCCGAGGTCATGTTTTTACCTTAAAAAAAAAGAAAAAGAAAAAAAATGTATTCCTTGACGGGAACCAGGATTCAACAGGTCTGGGGAGGAACCTAGAAGTTTGAAATTCCTAACAGGCACTGCTGGCCTTGGTCCTGAGCACAATACCTGGACTCAAAAAAAAAAAAAAAAAAAAAAAGGCACTTCTTAGAAAATATTTGTTTAAACATCCACCCATGTGAACAAATAACATGTCTTACTCCTTATGCCACCTCCCTCCAATAGCTATCCTTTATTTTTACAACTTTTCCTGAGTAATACACAAGATCTCATCTGGGTGGGGATGCAATTAGTAAACCTTGCTTATCACAATGACCAGTTAAATAAGAAGTTAATGAGAGGGTGAGGGAAGATGGGAGAGGTTTCACCAATAGCATGAAAATACGGTCAGTTAGGATGTCAAAGCTAAGCCAACTGTAATGGTTATAGTGCTCCAACCCCTGCAGACACCCCTACTGCAGAACTCTCAGTGGTAGGGTAACCAGCAGCATTGCCTGTCCTGGTTCCCCAATCTTTGGCAATCTTGGGCTTCAGAGAGGTGAATCACAGCTGGCTTTGCAAACACTGTGGGGACTTCCAACCTTGGGAGTAGACTTAATGTTCAACTCCTACTGTCTTAGGGCATCCCACCTCACGTGCCTTCTTGTATATGTAATTAATAGGCAGTAAACTCTCCACTGGTAGAAAAATAAAATAACCAGTGCCCCTTATATGAATTTAGGAAGAATCATGAATGTCTACCAGTGGTTCTCAGCCCTGGCAGCACATTAGAATTGGGAGTGTGAATGAAAACATGCCTGTGCCTGGGTCTCATCTCCAGAGATTCTGCTGTAATGAGTGTGGAAGAGACCTGAACAATAATATTTTTAACATTGCTCTAGGTTCTCAGGGGCAAAGCCATGTTAGTTGCACTGTCATTGAGGTAACTGGGAAGTTGTTGTTGTCTATCAACTCCTTTAATCATTCCAGCAACACATTAAGTCTAAGTGTCTCTAGTCATTTTAGGAGCATTGCAAATTTTCAAACATGGTAGTTTTAATTTTCTGTACCTTACAGTGTTAATGTATTAAAACTGCTTTTGAGGAGAAAGTCTTAGAAACTACAAAGTAGTGACACGTGAAGCCTGGTCACAAGGTATGACTTCCTTCAAGCACCTGAAAGTAAGGAATAATGTTCCACCTGAGGCCGAAACTTATAAAATCCACACAAAATGGATATAATTAAGCAGCCAAGAAATTGTAAAAGGGATTACAAAGGGGTTTTTCTGGCATTTTTTACAAAATACTTTTATTATTGAACTATTACAATACTTCTAAAAATAAATCATCTTGAAAGAAGTTATATAAGAACGTAAAGTCTCCCGTTCTATACCCTTTCACTCCCCATCACCGCTTCTCATCCTGTACCAGGAATCTTGTGTGAGTAAGCAATAAGGATAATTCAGCTTGAAAGCTGATCTGCATCAGCACCTCTGTTAAGGAAGAGGATGCTTTTGTCCGACACCCACCTTTACCCAGAAGGTTTCTTCCAGAGGCAAAACAATGGAGAAGGCACAGATGAGGGGAGGGACATTTTGAGAAATAATATGTAACTCTAGAAAAATGTCATTAAATACCAACAAAAACAATGCCAAGTTAGGAAAAAATGCACCTGTTAGGAAAGGCTGGGGGAAGAAGGAAGACAAGGAATGGAAGAACAGCTAAAATAGAGAAAACAAATGTAAACAAACCATGACAGATTAGGAGGGGCCGCCACGTGTTTGGTACTGTGCTGGGTACTTTATATGTGCTACTTTATGCAATTCTCAAAAGAGCCCAGTGAGGTGGGGGTTGTGGTCTACATCTCTCAGATAAAGGTCTGTTTCTGTAGTGACAGCTCAATCAGAATCTTTCCCCAATCAGCCTATTTTAGATCATTTCCAGTTCTGATGTTGGGAAGGGGAGGGCACACCAGATGCCTTAGGCTGGTTGCCACTGCAGGGATGGAGAGGACCCTGAGTAACCTCAAGAAATGTGGAGCCCAAAGAAGGAAGGAGACTGGGCCCCTAAATGAGCCCAGGGAAAACCACCAGACCAGGACCTGTACCTACACTGGACTGGGAGTGAGCAGAAAACAAATTTCTATCCATTCATCCACTCATTCATTCATTTATTTAACAACCAGTTATACTGATTTGCTATGTGTTGGGCACTATTCTAAAGCCTTTTAAATATAACTCGTTTAATACATAAAGCAACATTATGTGGCATGTGCTAATATTCTCCTCATTTTATAGAGAAAACTGACACACAAAGAAGCTAAATAACTTCCCAATAGCACAACTATTGTTTTAAGCCGCTGATTAGAAGTTTTATTTTTTATAACAATGAGGCTACCCTAACTAGTACCGTGTCACTGTGTTGATACTTTCTATTCAAGACTAATTTTGTCAGGAAGTTTACAAAGCCCAGAATAGTGACTTTAAAGACATTAGAAGTGAGATTCAAAAGCTTTCACTTTTTGGTATGGCTTACTTCAAAACATTTATGACAAGGATGAGTTTATCTGAATAGTGGAGAGGGGAATAATATGTTGACTACTAACAATCTTTTTGAAGGGGTCTGTACAATTTTATCTACAAAATCTCATGTGAAATTCACTATCTTTTAAATGAAATGATTAAGTTCATCACTCAGTTCCTGCTGCCTGTGCTGTGTGTTCTCATCTGTTCAATGAAGGACAGGAACTAATGAGCTTGGAAGTAACTTCCAACATCAACATTAAGCACCAATGTTACATTTCCTATGTTTGAGGCTGTCTCAACATGGGAAATTTAACTTAAACTAAGATTAATTTATTTCATAAACAGATCACACACTCAAGACCAAATCAGAGCCTCTGACCTCAATCTTAACTCTGAGCCTGGAGCAGAAGGCATGAAAAGTCTGTGTAAGAATGGGAGCATTTATATAGTCACCAGTTAATATAAAAGGATTGTAACTAAATTTTAATTTGGCTATCATTTTCTTAAGTATACACACTGTATGATTCCATAAAAAATAAAGTGATGCAATAATATTTGCCTTGATGCAAGGATACAGTACTGCTAAATCCTATTTCTAAGTGGAAACATATCAGATCAACAGAGATCATTTGACTTCCTCTCCTTTCCATCATTCTCTGCCACCTTTCGTTCTCTGTTCCTGTAGTGCCTCCTCATTAGAGTCCCTAACACTCCAATTTTGCAGTCCCATCCTTTGACATTGAATTCACCTTTCCTTTTGACAGCCCTGCTGCTTTATACGTCCCCTTTTCTAACTCTGCAAAGATAAAATCTCATTTTCCAATGAAAGCTGAGACTCAGATACAAAGTGTAACTGGGAATTGGCTTAATTGGCAAAGAAGAAAGAAAACGATTGAATGAGCCAGATAACTGACTCCAGCCCAAACACAATTTTAAATATGGCATAACTATTATCTTTTTTTCAATCTCAGAACTGAACCAAAGTCACTATTTTTGAAGGTTTTGTGAAATTTAATCAAGCATTACAGTGGGGTGGGTGAATGATGGTATTTATGAGACTCATTTGAAACCATGTGCACTGTCACTGGCTTGAACCTAAACTAAACCAAACAACCTTGGGTGTAACGAGACACTGAAACCCATGCAGAAAAATGTAAGGTTCTGTTCCATGTAGGGATAAAGCAGCAACTACTATTAATTTTATCAAGTAGACTTAGTAGTCTCTAAAAATAAACACATGTGAGAATTTGATTTTACCTTTCAGATAAATGGATTGATGTCACAAGTTAGTTATATACAAAATCTTCTCTCTCTCTCTCTCTCTCTCTCTCTCTCTCTATCTATCTATCTATCTCTCTCCCTAATCCACTTTCCCACCTTTTCCTCAATCCTTACTCCCTTCTTCTTTCCCTCTCTTCTCCCAGGTCCTCTCCCTCTTCCCTCTTTTCTACTTTTGATTGGGTGAGGGAGGAGGGAGGGGACATCCCCCAAGGCTCAGCCTCATTACAATTTCTCCCTTAAAGGACCCAATATATCCTCATAAATTCAACTCTTAGTCTTGGTTTATAATTTCCACTTTCTCTCTCTAGTTCCAAGTCTATAGGACACATTCACCTAAATTCCAGGTCTACAGGACATATTCACAAAGATGTTGCATCTCATCTTCAAGAAAGCTACATCAATTTCTTCTCCTATAGAGAGGTGAAGCCTATACCTTTACCCCTTGAATCAGGGGAGAGAGCTGTCACTACTTTGACCAATAGAATATAGTGGATATGATACAGTGAGACTTCTAAGGGTAGATTTTAAGAAGCTGTGCAGCTTCCACCTGGGTCTGTAATACAGTTTTGGGGAAAATCAGCTCTGAGGGAAGCCAGCCACCATGAAAGAATCCAATACCCTGAGACCACCATGTTGTAAGGAAGTCCAAGCTAGCAATAAGAAGAAGCCAAAGAGAGAGAGAGTTGCCCAACCAGTCCACAAAGGGCCCAACACAGCCCAAGCACCAGACACACAAGTAAATAAGCCATAACATAATTCCTGCTTTAGCTGCCATCTGACTGCAACCTCATGAGGCATCCCAAGTGAAAAACACTCAGCTGTGCTTGTCAAGACTGCAGAATGGTGAGAGATACTAGTAAATGGTTGCTTTACACCACAAAGTTTCAGGATGATTTGTTGTGTAGTAATAAAATAACTGCAAGAGATAGCTAATTTTCAGTTAATCACTGACTCATTCATTTAACAATTGTTTGTCGAACACTTACTCCATGTGCAGCAACTTAGAAGGCACTAGAACTAAGCAATGAAAAGGAGAAGCCCAATTTTTGCTAACATAGAGCTGACAGTCTTTTACAAAGAAAGATATGGAACAAAAGTTGATCAACCATTTTAAACTTCTAGTACTCCCTCCCCTGCTCTCATGCTCAGCTGGTAAACTTTCTCATTTTTTATCAAAATAATAGAACTAATCAGGGAGGAGCTCCCTCACTGACCTACAGTGCAGACTCATAGTAACAACTATCTGGAATTCTCTACCACCTTCTCTCTTGCTTCTCTGGGTCACTCAATCCACTTGAGCTCTGGATCTCCTCTCTTTCATAATGACTTCTCCATCACTTCATCAGAAAGCAAGCAAGTTCCAGATGATTTCAAATAAGCTATTGGCTTAAAATACCATCTTCAGGATGAGAGTCCAGGAATCCATATCTCCAGCCTTGATCCCTTCCCAGAACCACAGGCTGTTATTTATTCAACCACATTCTTGGCCCCTCAATTTAGTATGTTTCAAATTTTACATGACCCAACAGAACTCTAGATGTTTGCTTGCTGCCTAACCTCTCTCACATTCTTCCTTGTCCCAATAAGTGACTTCCTCACAGTTTCATCACTAAAATAAGCAAGTTATCCTTGATTGCTCTCTTTTCTCACCTCCATATCTAATCCAGCAGACAAACTCACTGACCCCACCTCCAAAACATATCCACTGTTCTTCAGTTTCAGCATCTTCTTCCTTGTCCAACCATCAACCTCTCTCACCAGATTGCTGAAATTTCAAGCTTCCTCCTTTCTACTCTTGTCCCTCCACAATCCATTTTTCTTATAGCATCCAGAGCATCTTTTAGACACATAAATTGAATCACATGACTCCTCTATTTAATGGCTTACCAATGGTTTTCATTGTACCTAGAAAGCTCATATCGTTGTATCTGTGTTTCTAAACTCTCTGTCCTTGTTTCCATGATCTGGCCTCTCAGACTTCATTTAACATGACTCTCACCTTCACCCACCACATTCTAGCCATGAGGTCTTCCTTCACTCCTGGCACAGGCCAAGCTCATTCTCACATGAGGCCTTTGCTCCAGCTATTAACCCTCACCTCAGCTTGGCTGACTCTTGCTGTTCAGCCTTTAGTTCCAATGTCTCCTTCTAGACTGCCCAACCTAACATGATGGAATTCTTTGCATAGCACTGATCACTCTCTGACATGCTTCTTGTTACTGTGTTTTCTAACTTATCTGTTTCCTATCTATCTTCACATTAGTGTAGGTGCTTTGTCTTTGTTCACTGTTGCCTTCCCAATATCCAGTACAGTACCTGACCCCATAGTAGGTGCTCAATAAATATTTGTCAACTGACTGCATGAAACAATCACCTGTATGATGAGAATTATGAAGAAAAGTGCTAGGTGCTATGGGAGCAAATAATGAGTAGACTAACCTCGTTCCAGGTGTGTGTGTTGGGAACCATTTCCCTGAGAAGGTGACATGGCAGTTAAGCAAAGATCAAAGGAGACAAAGGAGAAAGCCAGGGGGTAAAAAGAGAGTGGGCATGTGTAAGAGACAAACACCTTTGCTTCATAAAATCCTTAGGTTTTCATGTTGGACCTTATGACAGCCTTCCATCTGACCCCCAACACTCTTCTCCCCTGATCCTCTCCACCACACATGCACACTTGCACAGGCACACACACACACACACCAATCACACCAGCTTATCTAAATCTTCCTGGGAAGCAGCCTTCATCATCACACTTCTCCAACCAAAGACTTGAGTGGCTTCTTAGTTCCAACAACATCCTGTCTAAACCCCTTCAGCAGGCTCCATACCTCCCATCTAACCTGATTGCCCAGCACCTCCTCTGAAGGGTGCTACTTCATAAGGCAGTGAACACACCAAAATCATTTCCTCCAGCATTTTTTCATTTGCCCCAGAATGATCTCCTTGTTCCTCTCAGCAACTTAAGTCCTCCTCCTTCATAAAGCATATGCTCATGATTCAGTATATGGTCGTGCTTAAGAGCTCAGAGTCTGGAGCCCAATTGTACAGTTCCACCTTTCACCTGCAGCAGGATCATGGTCAAGTCACTCACTCAACCTCTCTGTGCTTTGTTTTCCTCACTGGCAAAATGGGAACAGTCATAGTATCCAAGTTATTGGGTTCTTGTGAGGATTACATGAGTTAATGTACGTAAAGTACTTAGAGTATGTAAGGTACTTAGGACAGTGCTTGGTACATTGAAAACACCAAGAAGCCTTTACTACTGTTGCTGTTATGGCTCCTTCTTTTCTGTTCTATACTGATAACGTTAACAGGATTGTCCATATCAGAAATTTAATTCTTATTTTTATTAAAAATTGTATTTTTCCCTATTGTTTCCTGAGACCCCTTCTCCCACAGTTAGATTCTCATTTCCTTGAAGACAGAGAAATACAAAAGACTGAGTTATGTGCTAGCAGCCCAGGAAATGCTGTGGTTAGTCAGGCAGGATGCTGGCCCTTGACTTGCTGGTGGCCTAGTGGAAGGAGACCAGCCTATAACCATCATTCAATTCCATAGGGTATGGAAGTGTGAGAACAAGACAGGCATGGGGCTATGGGAACCCCATGGATGGGCTTTCTGGAAGCAAGGCTCCCCGAATTGGACTTTGGAAGAAGAGTGAGAATCAGGTCTATAGAGTAGGTGGTAGAGGAGACTGGGAGCAATTCCAAACTACACAACCTGAGCCTCTTCTTCCTGGGGTGGCGTTCAATGGAATTACTAGCTCAGTACCCAAAAAACACTGAAAAGCATTTAAAAACTCTCCTGAAGTTTTTAAAAGAGGCCTAAGGCAAGATGCACTGCATGATTCACAGCAAATTATCCTAACATCCCTCCTCAGCCATTCACTCCCGTCTCTACAGCAGCCACTTAGAAATCTCTTCTGGCTCCTTTCCCACTCTCTCTTCACAAACTCTCCTTCTGAACCCCTCCAGGGTTGGCTGTTTCCCTCTACCTCCCCTCTTCTGCTCAGCTCTTCACTAAGGAGACACACTGAGCTTTTCTGGCCTCTTTCAATTCATCTTTTATTCTCAGCAGTAACACAAAGCCAGGCTCCAAGGACTCCTTAGGAAGGGAGGAAGGGGGAGGCTACAAACGTTTATTACTGTATACTTATTATTTAAGTCCATCACAAATTCTCCCTAGTGAAAGTTGTGCTGGTGACCTTACAAATTCATAACCCACCCAACACACTTCCCCGCTTCTCTCCTACTGGGTTGAGTGGGATACTCCTCTGACATCCTGAAGGGAGGGGTTAGGGTGGAGGACACTGAGGCTGCCTGTGAGAACTGGGTCCTTCAGAGTGTTTTTCTAAAACAATGACTTTTGAACTTCTTGAAGACTCATTGCAAAAAATACATTTTCATTTCAGCCAGGTATACACATATGCACTCACAGAAGGGAAACAAAAACTTAATAAAATACTACTTAACCTTCACTCTTTATTTTCTATTTCATGTATGACACTTAAAAAATGGTAATAATCAGCCCTGACTGGTGTGGCTCAGTGGGTTGGACATCACTCTGCAAACCTAAAGTTCACTGTTTCAATTCCCGCTCTGGGCCCATGCTAAGGTTGCAGGCCAGGTCCCCAGTTGAGGGTGTGTGGAAAGCAACTGATCAATGTTTCTCTCCTTCTCTTTCTCCCTCCCTACCCCCCTTTCTAAAAATAAATAAATAAATAAATAAAAAATTTTAAGTGTCCATCAGTAAATGAGTGGATAAAAAAACTGTGGTACATTTACACAATGGAATATTATGCAGCAGAAAGAAAGAAGGAACTCCTACCCTTCTCAACAGCACGGATGGAAATGGAGAGTATTATGCTAAGTGAAATAAGCCAGGTAGCAAAAGACAAATGCTGTATGATCTCACTTATAAGTAGAACCTAATGAACAAAACAAAGAAATGAGCAAAATAAAACCATAGATATGGAAATAAGCAACAATCTGACAGTGACCAGAGGGGATAGGGGCGTGGGATAATGAGGGAAAGAAGGGGAAGGGTCTACTCGAAGAACAAGTATAAAGGACCCATGGACGTGGATAACAGGGTGGGGATTGACTGTGGGAGCAGGGAGTGGGTGGGGCAGGGGGAGCTACAGGGGAAAAATTGGGACAACTGTAGTCAAGCAACAATAAAGTAAAATAATATATATTAAAATGGTAATAATCATCATCTTTTGGAGACACATACAAAGTATTTACAGATGAAATGCTGTGAGGTCTGGAACTTACATCCAAATCATTAGGACAGAGATGTGGGGTATAGATGAAACAAGATTGATTATGAGTTGATAACTATTGAAATTGGGTAAGGGGGCACATGGTTGTTCATTATACTGTTCTCTCTCAGACTTTATATATTTGATACCTTCCATAACAAAAAAAAATTTTAAATAAAACAAAAATACTGGTCATGCCCCACTAAATTTCACAATCCACTCATAAGCCGAGAACTACAGATTATAAAATACCTTCTAGAAAATCTAGGATTGGGAAGTTTGAAACTAAATGGCAGGGAAACACATCAACATCTACACTTAATCAAATACACACACCCCACCCTCAAACAAGGTCTATTTTTTTTTCCAGAGTTGGCTGAGTTTTGTCTCCCCTCAGGGTACAGTGCAGTTACTTGTCAGATGTCCCTCATTGCCAAAGCTGAACCTATGCAGTAGTTATTTTCATCAACCAAGATTCAAGTCAGTTTCTCATGAACTGAGATCTCCTAGACATTAAAGGATTTGTCTCAGAGGCCCATAACCACTCAGTCATATTAGAAGCCAATTAAAGGACACTCTGACCAAGGTCCCACAGAGACTCTGAGAAGGCTCAGGATGGGGCATAGAAACCTACTCATTCCTCTTCTACAACCAACAAACTGGTTGCCCCTTCTAGCTCCTCAGGTGCACCATGGTGCCTCCCTGGTGGTCTCCAAGGAAGTCTGTGGCAACTCCATCTTTTTCTTCCTTTCCAATCAGTTTATCAGAGTGAAAGTTCAGGCAGCCCTTTGGCTTGTGAAGGATGCTTGGTATCTCTTAGTCACAAAGTGCTCTGAACCAGCTGCGACTCTGCTTCTCCAAAACTCTTTGTCACGCTGTGCCCAGAGGATATCGCAGCCACCCCTTGAGTCCAAAAGCACATGTGGACCAATTCCCTGCTCCCTTTAGTATGCAGCTGTGTAGTCTACATAGAGCCTCCACTTCGGTGATAAATCTTTCCATAGCTGAAGCAATTCTAGCATAAAAAGCCAGAGGAATTTAGGTTTTGGGTCCACCATGCTGATCTTGCCACACTTCTCATGCCCAAAGCCTATCATCTTCATAACTCTGAGTTCTCTTTCCCTATCCTTCCCACAATTTCTCCAGTTTCTGAAAGCAAATAAGCTTTACTAGTAGTTCCAAATCCTTATCACTCAAACCACCACAGCACCCCAACTCTCTCAGTGGTGCACCAAAAAGCTGTTAAAAACAGCCAGGACAGTCCTGTATAATGTCTGCTTCAAGGGAACAAAAGAGAGGTGATTATAACACCCAATCTAGACATGACAATGAGCTTTACAAGAAATATTAACAGTTGTGCTCATCAGTTGGTCCTCTGGGAATGCTGTTTAAAGTTTATAGTTGATGTTAAGTTGACAGCCATTTGGGATATGATCTCCACTATGGAGGTTACTGCCCATATGAAATAAGGCAAACTCCTGGTTGAGGAAGGGTAGGTGGTGACCATTGCCTATAATGTGGAGGGTGTGGTACCATGTCCCATATAAACCAGATGGCTATATAGCTTGATCTGAGGCTGACTTTGCCACCCCAGCTCTCCTGGGCGGCACTTATAGGGCAGGACTCATCTGCCTCAGAAGAACCCTGGCTGTGTGGCTCCTAACCTTGGCAAACGGTGCCTATTGACCCATTAGATCTGCTGAATGGGGAGTGGCATGCAACATCAGTAGCATCATTCCTGGAAGCCATCAGCAAAAAAGTCCAAGTCCAATTCCAATCCTCCAAATCCTAACCAGGTACATGAAAAAAGAGGACACTAAGTATGCTACTGAATTATTCTGAGTTTATTTAAACAAGATTGCAGAAGTGTACTCCTGGTTTATAAATATAGGCTGCCTCCTGGAAGAAATTATAAACCATCCTCAAGCCCATAAAGTAGACTATAAAAAGCTTGCTGTCACTCTTCATAACAACTTACATACAAAGATTTCAGATTCCAGTGCTAACCTTTGCCACATTGGGGAATATAGCAATCCACCATGGTGGACTGGTAACCCATCTGCCTTTGAGCCACCACCATCAGCTTCCTTGGAGATGCGCCTATTTGCAGAACCCTCATGGAACATCAGTTCCTCCAACTGGTTAAGAGAAGAAGTGCTGACCTGCTCATGATAACTCTGAGGATTAAGACTCTACTCCTTGGTCTCCCTTCCCACCCAAAATCACACACACTAGCAAGCTCCTTCTACATGTTGTGGTATGGCTGCTATTGTTGCTCTTAAAATGAACACTAGCCAGACTTGCCAGTGTTAGGTAGTGGGCTCTAGGGTCTCTGGCCCCTGGAGGCAGGTGATGAGGTCTGGTTTAGGAGTAGGTTATAGTGTAGTTTCTGGGGTGAGCACACTCTGTGGGTATAGGGACCCTCTATATCATATACACTCCTTACATTACCCATCCCTAATATCTACCTCAGGCTTCTTTTCTTTTCTGAAATGAATTCATATTTCAGAAACCGTGTCCAGGAAGGCTCAAATTAAAAGACCTGCATCCAACCTATAGAGCTGAGGAGAGAGTGGACCCAGTCAATCTACAGCAGTTTCAGAAGGCTCTGTACTGATAAGCCCTTTATCAGCGTACCAAGCTCCTCGCCAGACATCCTCCCAAAGATTGACTCCACAGTTTCAGAATGGATTCCAGTTTCCTAGGATTCTGAGGTGCTGCTCCACAGAGAGAGGCTGGTGTACTGAGTCCACACCATCTACTTGGCACCTTGAGTCCATCAGCAGGCACTCTTGGTGAACACACCCTTGAAGCTCACTTTGGGGGGGATATTTAACTCAGTGGCTTGCTAGAACTTCAGGGCCAAGATCCAGAACACCTTCTCTCCATTTTGCTGGACTGGCCACATAGAGTGGCTAAAACCAAAGGAGTAAGGCTAAGAAAAGATAGAAGAATGTAGCTTATGTTTTCTCCCTTTCTTTTGCAGTTCATTTCAAAGAGTTAAGGCAGGGCCACTGTTAGGTTTGTGCCTGGAAGAAGAGAGGAGTCAAGTAGACCAGTTCAAAACTTTACTGAGGGTTGTTCAAGCAGGCACTGAGTCTGAGTGGACTACAGCACCAAGGGAAGGGATAAAGGGATGTTTAAGGGCATGGAGCAAACCCTCAGGGGGATGGGTCACACTTTACCCTGCTGATCGACTCCAGAGTCCAGGGTATCTGTGTTTGCGAAAGAACAATGTTCCTTGATTAGGGATGGCTGTCAGGAGACTTATGGTAAATGATTAAGGGAGAGGGGAAGGGGCAATGGATGGTGTAATTAGCTCTCAGCAGGATGCGGCAGCTATGCCTTAGTCACCTCTGTTAATGGGGAACCTTGTAGTCAGGTGTGTAGCCAATGATGCAGACCCTTTGTTTCAGCACAGGCAATGGCTCAGGTCCCGCATGACCACAGGCCACAGTTCCTGAGAACACAGTGACCACTAGCTATAGCCTGTTTTGTAAGGCCTGACTCAGGTGGCAGGTTACAGGGTAGGCAACATGGGGTCTCTGGCCCTAACAGCCACATTGTGACTTTTGAGGGCCCTAAAAACTTTTATCTTCATGAGTTTCTTCCTCCATAAAAATACTAAAATTTATATTTTACTATTGTATTTGTATTAAGGATATGTTAGCACTACATATTTAAAATTCTTTTCAACCTAAGAGTTATTATTTTTCTTCTGATTTTAAAATAAATTAAAACATGTCAATGTGGTTAAGAAGTGCCCATTAAGTACCTGTAAATGAGTGGGTATGTTAAGGGTGAGAACATGATATTCAGGAGATAGGTTTGCAGAAAATCCTTCACTGTGTTTCCTTCCAGGTGTCCACACTGTCTCAAGCTCCCAGCTCTCAAAGTGAATCTCCATTCACTTTGAAGGGTGGGAGAGTGTATGTGAAGGGAAGTATCATTTTGCACACATGAGTCACCAAAATACTGTAATAATAGAGGATTACAGTTTCCAGTTTTAAAGAGAAATTTACTTAAGCTCACTAACAGAAATATCATATCAGGAATAAATTTTGTCCTTCACTGCAAACAGCACTGCAGTTGTCCTAGCATTAGTCATAAGAAAGATCATTTTAAAAGATGTTTACAAAGCTACCTTCAGAATATTGGGCTTTGTTATCATAATATTTTTCAGCTGTTGATTGAGTATCCAGTCTTATGATCCACTGAATCACAAACAAAATGACATAAGATTGGCAATGGCTTCTACAATATTTCACATTTGTCATTTTCAGAATTTAACACTAAGAGACAATTTATTATAATTTTTTTTGTCCCTATAGTTCTAATTTACTTTTCCTTAACTTACTCTACAGGTCTACAGATGGTCAGAATCTACTATGTAATCCTGAAACGTCCTATTCTTTTCAAGAGATATTCTAGTCCACTTTAACCTGACAGAGATCCAGGCAGCATATCTAACACTGTGTGTGTTCTCTGACAGGATGGAGTGTAACAAAACTAGAGAGCTTGAGGAGCTGTTCTTAATGTTGTTAAAACTAACTAAACTCAATTATTGTTGGGGAGAAAAAAATTTTTCTCTACCTCCTAGGTTCTTGGCTGAGACTTCCTGTAATAAAAAGATTAACAGGAAAAAAACAAGTAATATTATGTATGTAGGGGATCCCCACAGAGATATGAGACTCAAAGGCAGCCAGGCAATTGAAGCTAAGAAATGGGATAGGGGTCTGAGGAGGAAGGCAATTCACAGGAAGGTGAAAAGAGCAAATGTTCGGTAAAAAGATGTTTGCCCTGCAGATCAGATAAATCTCTCAGATTAAAAAGTTATCATTAGTGACTTCCAGCCAAGATGGAGGCCTAGACAGACACACTGTATCTCCCTCCACAACTAAGAAGAAATACAATCTCCCTCCAAAACTAAGAAGGAATATAACTACCTCAAAACTAGAGACAACCAGAAGTTACAGAAAACTGAACTGCATGGAAGTCCAACAAACAAAGATATAAAGAAGAAATACTCATCCAGACAGGTAGGAGGGATGGAGCTAGGGCGGAGAGGATGCGGTGTGGTGGCAGCAGCAGGGGCAGCAGTGGCAGCGGCAGTGGTGGTGGCGGCAGCAGTGGCAAGTCGGTGGAAAGCACAGTCAAACATTTTAAAAGTCGGGAGAGACACCTGGGGAGTGCTCCCAGAGTCAGACAAGACCACACAGCTCACAGTTCCAGCACCAGGAAAAATAAAGTCTCATTGCTTCTGACTGTGAAAACCATTAGGGGTTGGGGCGGAGGAAGAAACTGCTGGTCTTTCAGTAGAGTCTGCTTGTTTAAAGGGCCCCATGATCCTAGAACATCCACAGACCCACACACTCTAAGAAAAATAGCGAGAGCAACAGCTAGAGAGGTGCCAGTCCAATATGGAAGTGGGAGAAGTGCCTGGAAAAGGGCACGTGCTGAGCAAGTAGCATTGTTCCCCCACATACAGTGACACAACGTGGTGAAACAGGTTGCCCTATACTGACAAATACCTAAGGCTTTGCCCCTTATAATGTAACAAGTGAGACAACTCTACCTAAGACACAGAGCAAACAAACACAGGAGCCTGTCAAGATAAGGAGACAGAGAAGTATGGCCCAAAAGAGGGGATGGATCAAGGTTCCAGTGAGAGAACTAAGTAACGAGGAGATGGCCAACCTAACAGACATAGAGTTCAAAAACACTGGTGATAAAGATGCTCACAGGCTTGACAGATATGCTTAAGTATGGCAAACACACAAGGGAAGAAGTAAAGGCTATGCTAAATGAAATGAAGAAAAATCCACACAAAACCAATGTAAAGGGAAGGAAACCAGGGTTCAAATCAAAGACTTGGAACATAAAGAAGAAATTAACAGTCATCCAGTACAGAATAAGGAATCAAGAATTGAAAAAAAATGAGGATAGGCTTAGGAACCTCTGGGACAACTTTAAACATGCTAACATCCAAATCAAAGGGGCAACAGAAGGAAAAGAGGAAGAGCAAGAAATTGAAAGCTTATGTGAAAAGAATAATGAAGGAAAACTTCCCAAATTTGGTGAAGGAAATAGACATACAAGTCCAGGAAGCACAGAGAGTCCCAAACAAGCTAGACCCAAAGGGAACCACACCAAGACACATCATGATTAAAATACCAAAGGCGAAAGATAAAAAGAGAATCCTAAAAGCAGTAAGAGAGAATCAGATATTTGCCTACAAAGGGGTGCCTATAAGACTGTCAACTGATTTCTTAAAAGAAACTGTGCAGGCAAGAAGCGATTGGCAAGAAGTAGTCAATGGGATGAAAAGCAAGGACCTACATACAACAAAGATTAATCTATTCAGCAAAGCTATCATTTAGAATGGAAGGGCAGAGAAAGTGCTTCCCAGAAAAGGTAAAGCTAAAGGTGTTCATTGTCATCAAGCCATTATTATATGAAATGTTAAAGGGACTTATTTAAGAAAAAGAAGATTAACACTAGAAACATTAAAATGACAACAAACTCACAACTATCAACAACTGAATCTAAAAAATAAAAACAAAATTCAACTAAGCAAACCAGAATAGGGATAAAATCATAGGTATGGGGATCATTTGGAGGATTATCAGCTCAGAGGGCGATGGGGATGAAATGGAGAAACGGTGCAGGGATTAAGAAGCATAATTGTTTGATACAAAATAGACAGAGGGAAGTTAAGAATAATATAGGAAAGGGTGACACCAAAGAACTTATATGCATGACCCATGGACATAAACTAAGGGGGGTGGGATTGCTGGAGGGAAGAGGGGTACTGGGCGGAGGGGAGCAAAGGGGAAAAAAATTGGGACTACTGTAACAACATAATCAATAAAATATACTTTAAAAAAAAGTTATCACTGGTAATAGCTCTCTTTCTGGTATGCCAGGGAGAGAAAAAAAAAGCTTCTCCTGAGTCAGCTGGGTTTTGATTGCCTTCAGCTCAAAATAATCCACATGTCAAAGTGGCACTTCTGGAGTTGGTTATTCAGAATCCCCTCATCAATTTAGCAAAGAGAGGCAACTACAACCTGTGAGCCAAATCCAGTCCCCCACCTGTATTTATACATCCCAAGAGATAAAAATGGTTTTTTACAGTTTTAAATGATGGAAAAAAAGACAAAAGAAGAAAATATTTAGTGACCTGAAAATTGTGTGAAATTCAGATTCCATTGTCCATAAATAAAGTTTAATTGGCTCATAAGCATACCAATTCATATACAGATGATCTCTGGCTGCTTTCATGCTAAAGGGTAAAGTCGAGTATTTTTGAGAGGGACCGTATGTCCCACAAAGACTAAAATTTTTACTATCTGTCTGTTTACAGAAAATGTGTTGACCTTGGCTTAGTGTTGCTGGAGGAAATAGAATTCTTTCACAAAGTCACAGGAAAAGAATTTCAGGAACTCACAAACAGGAGGATTTGGGGTACAGTAGCCAGATTTATTGGAGCAAAAACAAAGGACTGCCCCCAGGTGCCAAATCTCATCACAACCAGGTGGCTCCCCTCCCTCTCACTGCAGAAGTCCAGCCTGTGGGGACCAGGCCCACACCCGCATCTATCAGACCCAGGAGGACCAGTACCCAGAGATGCAGAACTTGTGTGTCTCATTTCCCCATCTGCACATCCACTGCCAAGGCTTGACGACGCCTGGGCCATGACAGGTACTGCACTTGGGTCCGTGAGGCTGAGAACACACCTGAGGCCTTTGTTAAGCTTTGATTATATCTCCTTGGGTTTAGGAAGGGGTAAGCTTTCTTTCAAATTAACCAATCTTCTTAATTTTTTTGTGGGCTTGTGTGAGTACCTCCCCCTATCCAATCCCTTTTGTGGTTAGAATCCTCTCCTTTATGTCACCATTTTGGCTTCTACTACTCATGTGCTTAGTAGAAGGACCTCCCCTGCATCCTGCACCATCGTGGCTTCTACTACACAAGCACCCAGCAAAGGAATTTTCCTCTTGCTGGTTCTCCCTCCCTCCAGTAATCCAGGCTAACAGCAGGTTATTTTCCAGGGAGACTGAAGAGCAGGTCTTTCCTGCCTGCTGGATTAGCATCCCTTTGGTGGAGGATGTGGCTGTCCCCTGGGGTGTCTAGGAAGCTGTCATTTACCAATTTCATTAAGCTTAGTCAGCTTTCTCCCTTCTCTTGTCTTAATACCTAACTAGCTGCCTATGCTAACATTAGAACATAAGAATCTCTACACAAGATCAGAGCCACAAAGTTTCTTCTACTAGCCGCATTACAGGAACTCTTACTGTGAATAACAGTGCTAGTTAATCTCTTACTATGTGCTGACCCTGCGTTAGGTGCTTTTTATCCATTATCTGACTTAATCTTCACAACAACCCAGTGAGGTAGACAATGTCATGGCCTCCATTTTATGCACAAGAGATATGAAGCTCAAGGAGATTAATGAATTTTCCTAAAGTAACTCTTAGCAAATGCTCTGAGACCAAAGTTCATACCCTTCAACTATGGTGTTATTCATCCTCACACCCTAAGCTTTTCTTGGTATTAGGGTTGCCGTGAGTACTAATTTGTAGTAAAGATTTGCATAAAACTAACGACTGTGCAAATTAAGGCTCCCTTTTATTTGTCCTAATTTGTACCTTTTTCTAATTTCACAAGATCTTTGGGTCTGGTAAACTTGCTCTTAGTGAGTCTCTTTATACAACCATAGCTTGTCCTGTTTTATGGATGGGAATTCCATCTGCCTCTAAGCCTTTCGTGGAGGTGAGAGATTGTCTCTGATCTCTGCATATCAAAGTCTCCCCTACTATTCTTCAAGCCTGCTATGATTTTGTTTTGTTTTATTTCTTTAAATGCAACAACCAGAAAAACACATGATATTCCAGAATAGTGTTTATTTTCATTTCCCATGTCTTTCTTAATGATTCTTTGCATTTTATTGCTGTTTTATTTCACTTTTTGGGGGCTACAGAAGAAAACCAGGGCAATGTTTTTTTAGCTTATAGTGACTTTCCAGTCATATTCTGGGCTCTTAACTTTATTTACCAAGAGCTAAGAATCCTATTATGTTGCTCACATTAGTTTCCTTGGAATAGTTTAAATATCATTTTCTCGTATTGTTCAAAAATTTTAGTTCTCATTCTAAAGGGAAAGGCACAGCACAAGCAAGTTTGTTTGTGTGTGTATGTGTCCTGAGGCGGGCCGCCCAGTGAGGCGGAAGGCCTACATTCCTTTACAGGAACTGGAGCTTCCAAACATCTCTCCAAGAATACCAGACACAATATAATCTCTGCATTGAAAGTCAGCAGACTGTTCCCATGACTCATGGCTCTAGATACATCTTTTAACAATAAGGTCTTCACTTCACAGGGATGGGAGTATCTATCACCTGAGCAATGTGGATAAAGCAGATCCTTTTTAAAGACTCCCATTTATTACAAAGAATAGAAACAATATTTTGATTCAGATATGTTTTATCCTGTCTTCTTAAATCTATTTTCCAAAACATATATTTCTGCCAAGTTTCGAGGTAAATTTTCATGTAAGCATTTTTTCAAATGCCTCAGCATGATTGCCAGTTGCTAGTAGGGGGTTGCCCCTGACACAGCTCCTGACAGGGCATTTGTAGGTCTCTGTCAGTTTCACAAGCTGTGTGATGTGAGATGATGTCATTCATCAAGCTGAATGAGAAAGACTGTAATTTCTGCCTTGCAATTTATCTCCAGAATGAAAGATTCTCTCTGGGCATTCATGCAACTTTTTGAAACTTTGCTTAAACATTTTTTATGACTTCTCTATGATATTCACGCTTATTCTGTCTTATCAGCTAGTTCTTTAGGTACTAACTTCTCTTTGTTCCTTTTTGGAAAACCTAACAAAAATTTCATCTACCCTCACCGTTCAACACATTTCCCACCCTATATTTGTTTTTTCATTTCATTTGGTTTTGCCTTTTTTATAAAACTAAGGTCAGAATACATAAAATGGAAGCCGAGGAAATACTTTCGTAATAAACAACCCCAAGTGTGTGGCTAGTACACACCGTTAAAACCTGAACTTACTGAGAACTATCTCACACATTTCTCAGATAATCAGAATTCTGCAAAAAGAGAATGTCTTACCTCGCCTTTTTAGAACTGATAAAATTTTATCAATAAATTATCATGTATTGACAACCAATTTATCCGAAGGTGGTATAGATATTATGTCACAGAACCAGCCAACAACCTCAGGGGAGGCTCCAAAATCATTTATTGACAATCAAAGTCTAGGGACAATGTATCAAGGTTACAGCAAGGCCAAATTCAACCTGAAGTACACAGAACTGACCGAGAGCCCGCATGGAAAAGTGGATTGCTATCCCCAGGCTCAGATGGGCCCTACAAGAGATAGCCTGGTATTGGACTAAAGCCTGGTGAAAATAGGAGTAACTAGTCATGTCTGAAACTTGAGTCAAGGTAAAGAAGCCATAAACCTGGCCAAGCTGGAAAAGACAAATTAATGCTTCTAGTCATGTCAAAAATAATTGAGTAATATGAGTCTCTAATCTTGTCATGACCTATACTGAATATAATTCTCTGGAACTGGGTAAATAATAGTATGTGTTCTTGAGCTTTCTGTGCATGCATAATGTGCAATAAGATATCTGTGAGAGGCACGAAAGGATGAAAGGTCATGAATTTCAGGGTTGTATCTTTTAGAGATGATCTTCCTGTCCCTCTTAAGAATCACAGACTCACAGAATGTTTGCTATCACCTAGAAAAGCCACCCTGGATGCAGAGCTTCCAATATATTAGGAACCCAGGTCACCAGTGACAACCTTACATTTGGAGAACAATTTGCAGATAGCTCTTGAAACAAAGAATTTCTACAATCAATGCTAGTATCTCTCTGTTTTACTAAAATGCAGTATACATTTGAACTCCTATCTGTTAAAAAAAATTCTCAACCACAAAATACCACAATAAAAAAGAAAGACGAGAATAAAAATGCAACCCTGTGTTTTGTCGTCTAGTCATTCTGGTTGCTACGAACAACAGGATAAGAACCAAATTGAAAATTGCCAATGTTTCTTATATATTTTCTAAATTTCTATTTCTTATTAAAAGTTTTTATATGCTCATTAACTGATTTTCTAGATCAACCTCATTATTGATAATATTATTATATACAAACAGGAAAATGTCATCATAAGTATGGAACATTTGCACCTAAAAACCTATCACATGTCAGTTTTGGAAATAAGAATATTTTTGCCAAGTTGTAACAACGCTTTCTTTCCTAGTTACAATCTTATTTTTTAAATATTTAATACTTAACATATTTCACACAGTCTGTTCAATGTTTAGTAGAGCACTTTGAGGGCAAACTTAATATGCAGACCTCAGTGTTGTATAGCATAATCAAAATTAGTTATTTTCCTTAAAAAATAACTTGAATCAAAAAAATTAACTTGCTACTTTAATATAAAAAATGACTCAGAGATAGGGTTTCTCTGATTTTTGTTTAGCAAAATGCTTCCAATAGTAACATTGCTAATCCATCTATCAGTGAATTATTTGGATAATGTCTTCATAAAAAACAATTTGGAGTTCTGGCCCTGGTTATGACAGACAAGCTTATATCAGACTAATATTCCTGCAGATAACAATAATAAACTTTAGAAACAATACTTTAAAAATACCATCATAAAACATCAGAAAACAAACAAACTGTCAGAAACTAAAGAGAATAATGGAAGAATTAGATTCATATGGATACAGTTTTGCCTCTGAAAGCATAAACCCCAGTTTTTACTTTACAGAGTGGCTAAAATTCAAATGAATAACAGCAATTTTGTTGGCTTGAAATGTCAAAGGATTAAGTTCAAAGCTGTTGAAAACAAAAAACAAACAAACAAACAAACAAACAAACAAAAAACACCTGGAAATTAAAGGAGGAAATCCATAAAAAAGGGAGACACAGAAAGGGAGCCCTAAAAACCTATAGATAAGATACCCTCAAATCCTTGGCTGATTTCTAAACTCTGCATGTGTGGGAGAGACTTCAAGAAATCAAGGGGAAAGCAACAACTAGAAGGCCATAAAGCTAGGCAGATATTTCATTTGCTGCAGAGAATTGGGAGACTGAATTTAAAAATTTGAGTTCTGCAGAATTAAAAGGACTTGATAAATACCTCAAACTGAAACAGACCTGCCTTTACAAGTATTAATTCAAGACTACAGAAATTCAAGGTAATCAGTCAATAATTAAACTGGTGACTGCAAGAAAAATCAATGTTATTCGGAGAAAGATAACACAATCCAGAGCCTCTATAACATATCAATCATAATGCACACTATATAGTTTTAAAATGACTAGATAGGCTATATACGCCTGAGTCTAATCAGGGAACAAAGGGCATATAGTAATTTGAACATAAGAAGTTTAATATAAGGAATTAGTAAATTATGATAGAAGAGTAATTATAAAGTTACAAAGAGACCTCTAAAAAGGGCTTGTAATGAGAACTACTCTGAGGCTGAGAGCGTACTCAAGAAAGAACAAAACTGGAAGGGGGTTCCCTTACCAAGGCTGGGGTTCAGACCTCATTGGAGATGGTATGGTTGTAGTGCATTGGATGGCAGAAGAGTCCAGTGGGTTGCTTTATCTAGAGCTGGTCCATATCACAAGGCAGCAGGAAGCAATCTTCCAGCGCACAGGTGAGCTGAGACTGTCAGGTGGGTACACAGAGGGAGACTGGGTGTTAGGAACCTGCATGCTGGCCAAATGATGCAGCCTGGGGTGTGCAGTGTCCATGTTTGGAGGGTCTTAGAAAAAAATTATCTGGGGTATAGACAAGCCAAGGCGAAGTTGGAGCACCACTCCCAGCTCAGGGGCTGAAGCATAGTGGCGTCTGCTTCAGGAAGACAATAGGAAACAATTCTTTGGGATGCAGGCAAATTGAGACTCAGGAAGCTGTACAAAAGGAATTGAGGCACCTTCCCCAGTATAAGGCATGAAGTGTGCCATTGTCCATGTAAGAAAGGCTTCATCATGAAGGTCACCAGGCCTGAGATAGGACTGACAGGTCATGAAAGGACTGTGTACTCTAGGCATGCGCTTAGGGCAATACACCAATGGATGTTCCTGCACACATACATACCGATGTACACTGAGGCAGGAACAATGGAAAACAATCAAGCATGTCAGAACAAAGAAGAAATGTGCCTTTCCTCCTGCAACATGCTTTCAGCCTCCATCACTGATAAAACTTTACATCATGATCACTAAATAGGAGAACAGTCAATATATTTTTACAGAGCAGGCACTAAAGGGTAAATTTAGAATTAAGAGACAATAAATTGATAACAGGCATACTTACAAAGAAACAAGAAAATGTTATATGAAGCTAAAAGGAAAAGCCTTCAGTAGAAATCAACTCTGGTATTAAATATTGGAATTGGTAGACAAGGGCTCTGCAACAGCTATTATAAGTACATTCAAGGGCTTAAAGGAAAAGATTGCATAACAATTGAATAGATGAGAAATGCCAGCAAAGAAATGGACACCATAAAATAAGTAAATAAATATAAGAACCAATGGAAATTCTAGATCTGGAAATAAAATATCAGAAATTAAAATAAGTTACTTAACAGTATATTAAAAAGGAGAAGAAAAGGTTCATAAACTTGAAGACAGATCAACAGAAATTATCAAGTCTAAGGAAGAGAAAGAGAAAAAAGATCAAAAAAATGAACAGAGGCTCAGTGGCCTACAAGACAATATCAGAGGTCTAATATATGGTAATTGGAGTTTCAGAAGGAGAACAGATAGAAAATGAGGTAATATATATATATATATATATATATATATTTAAAGAAGTAATAGTGAAAAATATCAAATTAGAGACCCAAGAGTCTCAGCAAACTCCAAACAGATAGCTATAAGGAAAACCACACCTAGCAAAATTATAATCGAACTTCTGAAAACTAAAGATAGAATATCTTGAAATCACCTAGGAAAAAAACATATCTCACACAGGAGAAAAATAATACAGATGATGGATCACTTCTCTTAAGAGTGAAAATAAATTGAGGCCAGAAGACAATGAAATGACGTTTTAAAGTGCTGAAAGAAAATAAAAACTGTCAACCCAGATATTTTTAATAAACCAAAGCTGAGAGAATTCGGCATAGATTTGTACTACAAAAAAGATTAAAAGAAATTCTCTGGCTGAAGTGAAGCAGCACCAAATAGAAATTTGAATTCATGCGAAGAAATTAAAGAGCACCAGAAATATTAGAACAAATATTTAAAAAATTTTAAAGTTATTTAAAGGACTATTGATTGTTTAAAACAAAAATTGTGAGGTTTATCATCTACATAAATGTAAAATACATGACAATAATAGAACAAAGGATGGGGTGGCATAAATAAAATTGTAAATTCTTCTATTTTGAATGAAATGAAACAGTATCGTCTACTAGACTGTCATAAATTAAGATGCAGATTATATTCCTTAGGCAAAGCAATAAAAAATCACAAAGATATATATCTAAAAAATGGAGGAATCTAAATGGAATACTCAAATATATTTGATAGCGCTTATAAAAGCAGAAAAGAAAGAGCATGTAGGAAATAAATAGCAAAACGCAGACTAAATCCAATTGTATCAAAAATTACATTAAATTTAGATTGATTATATAATCCAATTAAAAGGCATAGAACTATTTGGCTGGACTTTGTATTATAAAAAGGCAAGACCCACCCTGACCAGTGTGGCTCAGTTGTTTGGAGTGTCATCCTGTAAACTAATAGGTTGTGGGTTTGATTCCTTGTCAGGGCACATGCCTAGGTTGCTGGTTCAGTCCCCAGTCAGGGCACATACCATAGGCAACTGATAGATGTTTCTCTCTCACAGTGATGTTTCTCTCCCTCTCTTTCTCCCTCCCTTCCCATCTCTCTAAATCAATAAGCATGTACTCAGATGAAAATAAAAAAATTTTTAAAAGAGGCCTGTAATGTGGGTTGTTAATTTTTAAAAAAGCGAGACTCTCCTATATGCTCTCTACAAAAGACAAGTTAACATATAATTATATCTGAGTAGATATTTCCTAATTTCTACATAATAAAATTCATTTTAACTAAATATGTTTTAGATATTTGGAGTTCAATTAAATTGTTACAGTTTTCTCAAAGGGTCACAACCCACTGAACAGATGGAATTTGAGGATCTCATGAGACAAACTTGTCTTTGCTGCTGCCAATTGATTATTTGTTCATACAACTTTCTGCTTCCTCCATACCTGTATGCATTAAAATGTCATATTTAAACTTCAGATATGATTTAATATCTAAAACCACTTTTAAACATGTAAAATCATGGTTTGAAATTCTAATAGTCTTTAATGAAGACAGAAATTATCAGTTAAATATACAAATCATTGGTCTGAGAATCAAATGTTTCTCAGTGGCACTTCCTGCTCATTTAGAGGAAGAGGGAGTCCAACCCACCTTTCTTTGACCTCTGTCTCTTCTAACTGGCAGTGAGACCTGAGAAAAGTTACCCAAGTTTTGTTTTTCTTGCTAATTCCCTCTTATGTTTAGGAAGATGACTAGAAGCCAGACTGCTTAGGTTCTAATCAAACCACCTCCTTCTACCTAGGTAACTTCAGGCAGGTTGCTTAACTTCACTATGCCTTAGCTTTCTCATTTGTAAAAATGAGTATAATAATAGCCCCTAGAGCTCTAAGAGTAAGGGTTGGCACATGGAAAGCATTATATAACTGTTTGTTAAATAAATACCTTCCTCATTGGGTTCTTAGAATGATTAATCAAGATAATTTAAATAAATCACCTACCATTATGTCTAACAACTAATAAGAACTCAGCAGTAATTGCCATTACTGTTACTGAAAGTGTTATGGGTGATGGAACTAAACATTGGCAATTGTCTTACTAGTACACTTCCTATCATGCACTGGGAAGAAGTCTCTGTTTGCTAATTAACAATGAGAGTTGACAACCTTTATGCATTTCTTCTCTTTATAGACTCTATAATCATATATAAAAGTGGTGGTAAGAGAAAATTTGTTTACATAGAAATCCCCTAAGAAGCTAAAAAATAAATGTGCTGGAAGGGGTTGGGGAAGAAGTAATGCTAAGAGCTATAAAGTTGTAATTGTGAAGACTGTTCAAAGGTAATGAAAATGTTAGTGAAGAATTAAAGCTTTAGAAATCACTACCTCCTGATTGGGTGTAACTAATGGAGAAGGAAAGCAAGCTTTCAAAGCTGTTGGTCGACAGACTGGCAGCAACAGTATCCCCTGAAAGCTTGTCAGAAATGCAGCACCTTGGGCCCTACCAGAATCAGAATTAGCTAGATACCCAGTAGATTTTCATGCAAATTAAAATATGAGAAGTATAGTTTTAGAACACTTTCACCATCTCTGGAGTTTATTTTGAATATACCATATTAATAATATTGAGATATGTATAATATTATGTCTTTTTAGAGTGAAACATTTTTCTCTGACTATACAACTTTAAAATTTGACTGTATGCATTATTTTATTATATCCCAGGTACAAGTTTTTCTAATCAAAAGCCACATGTAGTTTTATAAAGTTGCCAAGCAGGTTTTATACTATATGTCACCTGCATTTCTCAGTTTTGTTTCATGAGGGTTCCGTGTTTTTTTTAAATCATCTCTGAATCACTAGAGCTCAGAATTTCATTATTTTTCACAATTCACCCTTGCTCAGCCTGGAGACAAGAAATGAAGAATGAAAACAGGTCCCTTATTCAGGCTTCTTCTGTTCTAATGAAGTCACAACAAAGTAACTTTTAAAATAGAATGTTTCAAGGCTAAATGTTTTATTTGGATGCATCTAAAAAGCTAAACTATTTCCATTGAAACTCCCTGTGAGAAAACATTCTAGATATGAAACATCTGTTTTTGGTCGTTTCAGTCAGACTGATATTTGCACAGGGCAAGGAGGTGCATGGTGATATTGTGTTGTTCTAGTACAGTATTTCCATGATGTGGTATTCCTGAGGAATTAGGTATAAGTATTCACCCCATTTACGTGATTCAAATGTTCCCAACACATTTGGGAATATGTATACCTGGAAATATACAAAACTCGCTTTTTCACTTCCTCTTTCTCTTTCTTTCTAAGAATAGAGGATGGAGAGGGTGTGGGTGGGTTTGGATATGGCTGTGGAAACACCCTAAAAACTCAGTATCAGGGGTGAAGTGTCTAGGAAGAGTCAAGGGAGGCAGGAGTATCAGCCTTAGTATTTCTCAGGAGGGGTGACTACCACTAATGACTCTTTCATATGATCTCCTGACCCAGAGTGAAGATGACCTAGGGACCTGCCATTGAATTGGTGTGGGGGCTGGGGCATCTAGTCCCCACCTTTTGCAGAGTGAGAGGTCTGAGAGTTACACCTTCTGGTGTAACTTACCTTCTGCAAGAGTACTGGAGCTCAAGAACTTCTGATCATACCTTAAGCTGTCAACCCTGACTACACTATTAGAATCACCTGGGGAGTTTCAAAAGTTACTGATGCCTAAGTTTCACCCTAGACATTCTGATTTAATTGTTCTTAGGTATGACCTGGGCATTGAGATGTTTTCAAGTGCCCCTGGTGACCAATGTACAGTCTCAGGGGCCCTTAGGATTCACTCCCCTCTCCCTTCCTCAAGACCACCCCCCTGTCCTGTACTAGCTCCTTTGGTCTTTCTATTCCTTCCTTCCCTCCCCAGAGTTGCCATCTCAGCAACTTTCCAAGGGTGAGTCCTTTAGCCTGGTGAATACAAGGTTTGGTTGGACTTAACAGAAGCTGATTATAGTAGCTTAACCAAATGGGAGTTTATTTATCCAGTGTAACAAGAGTAGGGAGTAGGCAGTACAAGCACAATCTGAACAAGGGGGAGGACAGGTTAAAGGCAAAAATCTTAGGCCAGCTGAACAATCCTTTTTTTCAATTTTATTTTTTTAAATATCAGAAAATAAGTAGCTCTCCATGAAATAACTTCTATTTCAGTCCATTGTCCAATGGATTAGATGATTACTCTAGCTAGAAGGGCTTTTTTTTTTTTTTTTTAAAATCCTCACCCAAGGGCATTTTTTAATTGCTTTTAGAGACAGAGGGAGGGAGAGAGAGCGGGTTGGGGGAGAGGAACATCAACATGAGAGAGAAACGTCAATTGGCTGCCTTCTCTCTCTCTCTCTTGTACGTGCCCCATGCCCAACCAGGGACTGAACCAACAACCTGGGTATGTGCCCCAACTGAGACTTGAACCTGTGACCTTTTGGTTTACGGACAACACTCTAACCAACTGAGCCATACTGGCCAGAGCTGGCAGAGCATTTTTGGAAGCAATTTAAAATTGCATTTGTTCCCTCTACCCTCAAGAAAATTTATGATTGTTAGCAAGAAAGTACAATAGATATTGGGTAGACAAACTGGCAATGTCTAGCACATTTTATTAAGTGCTATATTTTATATTTTAAATCCTGCTGTTAGACACTTGCATGCCTTTGAAAGTTCACCACCATACATATCCTAAATTTTCTTTTGATTATTGTTTCTCAACTTACTTGATTTTTCAGTAAGAATGGATAACTTATGAATATCCATTTGATGTAGTACTGTAATCATTACAAATAACGAGTGTATGGCAAAAGATTTGCACAAGCACCTCTGAAAAAAGTGCCCAAATGACTAACAAACATATGAAAAAGATGGACACCTTTGTCATTGGAAATATGCAAATTAAAGCATAAGAAATTACTATTACATTTCCAGCAAAATGTTTAGAATTAAAAAGAGCAATAATACCAAATGTTGGTGAGGATGTGGAGCTACTGAAACCTTTATGCATTGCTGGTGCCAGGGTAAAGTGATATAATCTCTTTGGAATGTTGTTTGGTTGTATCTACTAAACCTGAACCTATGAGCTAGCAATTTCACTCCTAGGTGTATGCTTGCTTAACTTGGCTCACCAAAATACATGCAAAAAACGTGTTTATACTCATAATATCAAAAACCTAGAAACTAACCAACTATGCACCAAGTATAGAACTAATAAATAAATTATGGTATAGTCAGAGTGAAATACTATATAGCTATGAGAATGAGCAAGATACAATTACATGCAATAATTTGGATGACTCTCACAAACATTTGAGCAAAAGAACCTTATACTGTCATAAGATAACAGCTATTGTTTGAGTCCATTTGCGTAAAGTTCAAAAAATGACAAAATTATCCTATGACTTCTAGAAAGTCAGAAAAGTAGTTCAAATTATGAGAGTAGTGACTTAAACCGGGCATGAAGACTCCTGGGCTCCTAATATTGTCCTGTTTCTTGATTTGAATGTTGGTTAACTGGGTAAATTCACTTTGTGAAAATTCATCAAGGTATAATATTTACGATTGGTTCACTTTTCTATATATATGTTATACTGCAGAGAAAAAGAGGGTCACGAGTATATACTGCTGTTATAATGAAAATATGCCATTTTTTGTCTAAGGCCAATTCTATTCAACTGTGCTTTAGATCCCAGGCTTTCTTTTGAAAATGTTCCAGAGCCCTGACATATAATTTACCTTGCTTTTCTCTTATATCTTTAACATCTCCTTCTCCACTAGTGCGACCCCATCAGCATTTAATCATGGTCAAGTCTCTCCAATTAAAACAACTACCACCACTACCACCTTCCTTTATGTATGTTTCCTTTAGCTATTATTCTCTATTTTCTCCTCATACCATGAAAATTTTTTAATGAAGAAAGCTTTAACTCCCTTGCCTTCCATATTTTTTCCTTTATTCATTGTAATTTGGTTTACTTCCCAACCATTCACCTAAATCTTTGTTTGCCAAATTTCTAAAATAGCTTCTGTGTGGCTAATCCAATGAACACCTTCAATCCTCCTGTTATTTGATTTCTCAGCATTATTTGCTAATCTTGACTATTTTACCAATTGGAAAAAACTCTCTTCCTTGGGCATTTATGACCTACTGGCTTTTGATTCCCCACCTAAATTCTCTAGTCACTCATTCTGTTTTCATTGTGGACTTCATTTTCTCTACTCACTTTTGAAATGTTACCTTGAGTTCAGATATCTCCTCTGAACTAGGGCTGTACAAGCAACATTTTCCCTTAGATGTATCATAAGCATTTAAAAGTCAGCCAAGCTTAACACCTCCCTCCTTGATGTTGTTAATCTTCCAACACTCCTTGTCTTAGTAAATAGCACCAACTAGTACCCAAGCCTGAAACTCATATTCACTTGATAGTTATTGAATAAAATACAGAAAATGCAAAACTGTGGGTATGGCTTCTGCTTCTGGTATAATAGTGGGCTAGATATTGTGGGGGAATTGTCCTGATGAAAATGGCTAGATACTGAATCAAAAACATTTTTTACATTTTTCTTGGCTCTCAGAACATAGAAAAAACTTCAAAGACTCCTCTTCACACCAAATAAAGAGAACTAAATCTTGAGCAGAAACTAGAGCAGGGGTCTGTACACAAGCTGAAGAGATGGGGTTGGCCTGAGTGCAAATGTGAACAGCAGCTCTGTGTGAGAAGGTGAATCACACACTCCTGCATTTTGAGGACACCTTTGAAACAATTAAAGAGGTCCCAGGTTGCTAGTACTCCTGGGCACATAACAGACACAGATGTAAATCATCTTTGAAAGAAAGTATTCTCAATTTAAACCATTAGAATTCCCACATATTATGATCAAGGAAATATAAATTTATAATCTATGATTGCCATGAGTGAGAGAGAAAAAAATAACACTACTTATTTAGCTATTGGGATTGTCAGATACTGTATAGAATAAGTAGGTAAGAAATTTTTGAAGAAATAAAGTATAGAACCACAAAAATTGGCAAGCAATAAGAGACTATCAGGAACAATGAGAAAAATCTGCATAAAAATAAAATGGCAATCTAAAAATAAAAAATAGATTTTTAGGAATAAAGAAAAACTCAGTGTAAGAGTTTAACAACAGATGTTACATAGTGGAAAAGTGGAAAAGTGAATTGGAACATTTGGCTGAAGAAATTACCCAGAATGCAGCACAAAGAGGTAAGAAGATGGAAAATATAAAAGAAACTAAGAGATATAGAGAAGAGATGAGGAAATAGAAATATTTATCCTGAACCCTAAAAAAAGATAGTAGAGAAAATTGAGGATATGAAATAGTTGAAGAGATAATGATTTTAAAATTTCCAGAGGTAATCACAGGTATAAATCTATTTTTCCAGGTAGAGTAAAAGAAACCCAGGTATAGATACAACACAGTGAAACTGTAGAACAGCAAAGACAAAAAGATTCCAAAAGAAGTCAGAGAAGAAGAACTGATCATCCATAAACATACAAGAGCAATGATGAAAATAAAAAAAAAAAAGGAATATCTTCAAAGTGTCAGTCTAGCATTGTAGACTTTACATATTTTTAAAGAACAAAAGTGACATAAAACATTTTCAGATAAACAAAAATAGAGTTTACCACCAAGAGACCACCATCAAAATAACTTCTAAAGATTTACTTTAGGAAGAAGAATCATAGAGTGATGGTCTGAGATACAAGAAGGAATGATAAGTAAATAAAATAGCAAATGTATCAGTATAAATACATATATATAAACAAACATCTGTGTAAAATAATAGCCTAGAGGGGAGTGAGAAGATTTAAAGTGTTCTAAGGTCCTTGCATTGTATGAAGGGAAAGTTTAAGATATTAATTTAAAGCTTTGTCTATTAAATATTCATGGTAAGACTTTAAAGGTAACACTAAAAGAATAGAACGTGAACATATAAATTTCACACATGAATGAAAAATTAAAGGATAGATTCACTGTTACTTGAACAGCCAAAATCCAGCTATGTGAAGTTTACAACAAACATCTAAAATTAAAGAACAAGGAAAGGGATTGGGGGAGGGAGGAAGAAAGGAAGGAAGAGAAGGAGGAGGGATAGGGAGAACAGGGGAAAGAGAAAGAGAGAAAATACATATCAGATAAATATCAATAAGAAGAGAACTGGCACAGTTACTTTAATTTTTCACAGGATAGATTTTGACAAAAAGCAGTATTGATAATAAAGAGGGCCACTACTTAACATAAAAATTAAAATCATCAGAAAGAAAAGAAAATAATTTTAACTTGTCTGTACCTAATTAAATAATCTCACATTATAAAAAGCAAAAATTCAGAGTTTCAAGGTAAAATAGACAAATGCAGAATTGAAGGTACTCCTTTTTACTGTAGAAATCATAAATAAAAGTTAGTGAATACAAAACTGGCAATAAATGCATTATATCAACAACTGAATCTAAAAAACAAAATTAACAGGCAAAATAGAAACAGACTGATAGATATAGAGAATATTTGAAAGTTGCCAGATTGAAGAGGGGTTGAGGGCATGGGTGAAAAGAGGTGAAAGGATTAAAAAGTACAGATTGGGAGAGACTTCCAGCCAAGATGGAGGCCTAGACTGACACGCTCCATCTCCTTCCACAACTAAGAAGGACTACATCTACTGCAAAACCAGAAATAACCAGAAGTTCCATAAAACAAAGCTACATGGAAGTCTAACATATGAAGTTATAAACAAATGGTGCTTGTCCAGACGGGTAGGGGGGGCGAAACCAGGGAGGAGAGGTCAAGCTGTGCTGGCGGCGGCAGCTGCGGTGACAGTGGTGGGATGGCGGTAAGCACAGACACCTGTATTTCAAAAGAGGCGAGAAACACCTGGGGAGCACCCCCGACTGCAGACCAGACCCATCAACTCGCGATTCCAATGCTGGGGAAAGCAGACCCCCATTGCCTCAGACTGTGAAGGTCAGAGGAGGTGGGGATGGAGGAAGAAGCTCCCAGTCTCTCAGCGGAGAGTAAAGAGCAAGGATCCATCTTGGACCCTCACCCCCACACAAAACGCCACAGTGTGGAGAGAAGGGTTGCCCAGTTGTGATGAGTGCATGGGGTTCTGCCCCGTATAGCATGGGAGGTGTAACAGCCCCACCCAGGAAGCAAAGGTAAACACAAAACTGTCAGGATGGGAGAAATCATAATAGAGATCCCAGTGACACCACTGATCAGCCAGCAAATATCTGACCTAATGGATCAGCAGATAGGAAATCTCTCTGAGGCACGGTTCAGAGCTTTGGTTATAAGAATGCTTACAGGGAAGGAATGAAGGCTAGCCCTGCTAAAATGAATGAAAACACATGCGAAACAAATGGTGAGGGAAAGAAAACCAGGGATCAAACCAACAAATCGGAACATAGGGAAGGACCAGTCAACCAGTGCAGAAAGAGGAAACGAAAAGTGAGGAAAATGAGGAGAGGCTCAGAAACCTATGGGACAGCTAGAAGTGGGCCAACATCCAAATCATTGGGTTGCCAGAAGGTGAAAAAGAAGAACTAGAAATTGAAAAGTTATGTGAAAAAATAATGAAGCAGAACTTCCCTAACTTGAGGAAGGAAATAGACTAAATAGGTCCAGGAAGCACAGAGAGTTCCAAAACAACTGGACCCAGGGAGAACTACACCAAGAAATATTATAATCCAGATGTCAAAAATTAAGGATAAATAGAAAATCTTAAAAGCAGCAAGAGAGGAGAATTACATACAAAGGGGTCCACTAAGACTTCAGTTGATTTCTCAAAAGAAACTCTGCAGACAAGAAGGGACTGGCAAGAAATATTCAAAGGAATAAAAAGCAAAAACCTATAACCACGATTGCTCTATCCAGCAAAGCTGTCGTTCAGAATAGAAGGGAAGAGAAAGTGCTTCCAGGACAAAGTAAAACTGAAGGAGTTCATCAGATCCAAACCACTGTTATATGAAATGTCAAAGGGACTTTTTTAGGAGAAAAAGGATCAAACTATGAACATTAAAATGAAAACTGTATCACAACAACCAACAACAGAAGCTAGGGAACTGAAACAAAGGCAAACTAAGTAGGCAACGAGAATTATAGTTATGGGGAACATTATGGAGGGAGGTCAGCAGGGAGGGGGAAGGGAGGAAAGGGAGGAAGATGGTACAGGAATTAAGAAGCATTGTAGGAGGGAGTGGAGTGGATAGGAAGATGGCATGGACTAAGGCGGGGGGACAGCTGGAGGGAGTGGGGTCACTGGGCAGAGGGGAACAAAGGGAAAAGAAATCAGGACGACTGTAACAGCATAATCAATAAAGTATATATATTTTAAAAAGTACAAATTCGCAGTTACAGAATATTCATGGGGATGTAAAGTACAGCATAGGGAATAGAGTCAGTAATATTCTAACAACTGTGTAAGGTGTTAGAGGGGTGGATATTTATTGGGATGATCACTTAGTAAGTTATGTAATGTCTAATCATGGGGTGTACAACTGAAACTAATATAATAATATATGTCAACTGTAACTGAAGAATAAAAATTATTTTAAAATGGGGGAAATGTGAGTGAATATGTTCACAATGTAACATTTGTGTTGCTTGTGGGATTAAAGGTCATTTTTTCTCCATTTCTAAACTTTTTCTTGATTTGTTGTGAGAATTTTTATAACTAAAACTTTTTTAAAAACCATGAAGTATGGAGGAGAATAATTTAGTTAATTGAGGGCTGAGGGTGTGCTTAGTTCATTATGGGTTTACTATATTTGGGGTAATTACATATATAGTTTGGTTCCTACCCCAATGTTTATCAGTTTGAATACATTTTAACAATTACAACTTAACTTCTTGTATCTATGTATTTTGCTAAAATGTCAAATGATTTACTCATCAAATGATTACTCTTGAGCTTAAATGGCTCAAGCATCCTCCACTGATAAATTAAAGAATCTGATTTACCACAGTTTGTTTTCATAAATAAGAATAAAAGAATTTTGAAAAGAGTGCACAATAGGTTCCAATCAAGATGAAGGCATAGGTAGGCATGCTGCATCTCCCCCACAACTAAGAAGGTATTACAACTGCTTGAAAACTAAAAAAAAAAAACAAAAACAAAAACCAGAAATTCCAGAAAATCGAACCACATGGAAGCCCTAGACAAACAAAGGAATAAAGAATACTCATCCAGACAGGAGCAACAGCCCTACTTAAGACACAGAGGCAAACACAGAAGCCTGTCAAGTTGAGGAGACAGAGAAATATGGCTCAAAAGAGGGAGCAGATCAAGGTTCCAATGGGAGAACTGAGAGATGAGATAGCCAACTTAACAGATGCAGAGTTAAAAACACTGGTGAAAACGATGCTCACAGACTTGACAGACAAGATTAAGTATGATAAACACAAAAGGGAAGAAATGAAGGGGGGTGGGATTGCTGGAGGGAAAAGGGGTACTGGGTGGAAGAGAGCAAAGGGAAAAGATATTGGGACAACTGTAACAGCATAATCTATATAATATACAGTATTCCCTCACTTATCATGGGTATTACATTCTAGACCCCCCGCGAAGTAGGAACCTTACATTTATTCTACACTCTTAAACCTACATAACTTTCACTACATACATATACAGTACCGCAAATTCCCACGATATAGCGAAAAATCCACAATAAATAATTAAATATAGTTTTAAAAATCCTGCGATAGTGAGTCTGCGATAAGTGAACCGCGATATAGAGAGGGACTACTATACTTTAAAAAACACAATAATGCACTCCAAATTTAAATGTGCTATTACTGAATGTTAATGGCTACATTCTTCTGGATAACTGTAACTGCTTCTGCCCACCCATTGCTATTATCACTGTAGAGAGCAGGTACCCTTAAAAAAAGTGAGGAAGACACAAATTGGTAATTCTTTTCTCATATTGATACTCCCTTGGACCTAATTTTTATTGCTATTCCTAAAACTGTGTTCTATCTCTATTTAAACCATTTGAAACATGGTGTGGTAAGCAATAATTGTATGAAATAAGAGCAGATCTTTGTATACAAATACAAAATAAGCCAGTTAGGAAGCTGATTCCAAATAAAATAGGCACAGGATTATTTTATCATAGTACTGAAAACAGAGACTCTCTTTGAATTTATCATTAAAAATCTAAACTGTAAAACCTAGTCTATTTTACAGAATATATTTTTCATAGTTGTTTAAATTTTACTATGTTGGAAAAGTAAAACAGTAATTTTAGAATGTATTATTACATTTCAAAAAATACAGAAAAATGATAGAAATTCTAAATTTTTGTAAATGTTTTACCCAATAGATGTATTTTAAAATCTTTTGAGATTTGACTATCCAGAATATTCAGTTGGTTTAATCCTTTTTCTGATTAAAGTCAACAATAAAAGAATAAGAATGGAATGCAATTATTTCCAACTCTTTGATATAACAATAAGAAATGAAATCTTTAAAACTTCAGAGTAGATTAATAAATAAAACTCAATTTCAATATTCTTCTTTAAACTACCATTTAATTTTTTTTCTTTCCTCTCATTATTGGTGTTTACTGTTTAAACTTATTGAATTATAACATGCCTACCAAAAGCACAAATCATAACTGTACAGCTTGATACAAATATCACAAAGTGAACGTATCTGTGTTAGCAGCACACTGTAACATTAACTTTTAAGGTGTAAAATTGTTAAAATTGAACGATTAAAACCATCAACAACCACTACCAAAAGGCAGAGGCAAAGTAGCAAAGAATGAGTAAGTGTAACTAAATCAGGTAGGAGGCCCACTTGCAAAGATGAAACTATTTGGGGCAGGTATTTTATACCACATAGGTATTACAAATCATCTGAACATTGACCCAATGTGTCTTCCTGATAGGTTCCTGATTTGGGGGGGTTCTGTTGTGACCCTCACTCAGAAGTAGCTGTATATTTCAGAGCAAACAGCAAAAGAAAAAGAAAAAGAAAAAGAAACTTCAGAATCAATTAGATCGTTTAGAAACACTTTTCTTCTTTCTTAAGCTACCTCCGTATAATTCTCCTGTCACAAACTGTGACTTTACACGATAACTTTAAAGTTGAAAATCAGTTTTTCGACGTTTTAAATGCTTTTTGTTCTTTCTCTTGATAGGCAGGTCATTTTTGCTCACTTAAAATTGGAATTGTAGGACGCCTCCTTATTCCTTGTCTGGTAAGAGCCCAGAGGTTATTAAAGATGATGCGAGATTCACAGGGACTAGACCCACCGTTTAGCTTGTACATTTTTTTTAAATCCATTTTCAGATTTGGGTCCCGAAATTATTTTACCCTTCTTTGTATTTTCAGCGATTTCTTCGACCCACCAATAACTTTCCCAGTTAATAAAAAGTAGTTTACATGGTCGCTATTTGTTCAGAATTTACAAGCAGTTTAGCCACACATGATTACCAACATTAGGAATGAAGGGTTCTTCCATTCAAAGAAGCCAGATTGTAGGGTCCCTGATACCCAAATGAGGCAACAATGAAAGATCCGCAGAATTCATGAACGTTCGTACAAGGCACCGACACCTGCTCTGATTGCAGGTTACAGGAGCACGCCCGCTCGGCTGCCTTTGTGGCGCTGGAGCAGAGGGATCCAGAGAAGAGGGTCCCACTGGGAACGCCTGAGATGAGAATAGGAGGCCCCACCACGTACAGGAGTAAACGCTCCGCATCCCGTCACCAAGACAACTCTGCAATCCGACACCTAAGCTCAAGATTCCGCATTTCAAACCACCGCACTCAGAAGAGGCAGATCACTGCATGGCCGCGGGGACTCCGAGGCGTCCCAGTCGCTGCCGTCACTTGGGTGCCTAATGCGACTGGGGAAACGCCCTTTCTCCGCGCCCCGGGTCCGAGGCTGGACATCCCCCAGTGATGCGTCGCGCCGGGATTTCGCTCTCGGCACGTGGCGGCAGTGATTGCCCCTGAGCGGTATCCCTCCGCGTCCCCCGCCTCAGTCTCCCTCTTCTTTTTCGGGACCCTCCGAGTCGAGGAGCCGCGGAAGGATCGCACGCACGCGCGCAAATCCCTCCGTGGCCGCAGAGAACTGGGGGCGCCGTGGTTAGAAGCAGCCACTGCTACCGCCGCTGCCGGCACAGCTATTTCTCAGGATCCCGGTGCTGGTTAGTAGCCTCGGAGCTGCGGGCGAGAAGCCGGATCGGCGCGCTCCGCGGCTTGTCCCTCACCGCCGTCTCCGCGTCCTCCCACCGCCGCTCCTCGGGGAGGGGGGCGGTCGGTGCCTGCGCAGAGCCGCCTCCTCCCCGCCCCCGCCCCGCCTCCCCCCGCGCCGCCGCCCGCTACTGCCGCCGCCGCTGCGCTTGCTGCTCGTTGCCGTCCCCGCTGCAGTGCGAAGGGCTCGAAGATGGCCGGTTGGCAGAGCTACGTGGATAACCTGATGTGCGATGGCTGCTGCCAGGAGGCCGCCATTGTCGGCTACTGCGACGCCAAATACGTCTGGGCAGCCACGGCCGGGGGCGTATTCCAGAGCATTACGGTGAGGACCGGGGGCGGCGCGGGTTCCCGTCCCCGGACTTGAGCGGTGCTGGCCGGCCGTAGGGCGCCGCAGCGCGGGCCCGGGGCACAGAGGGCCGCGCCGGCAGGTGTGCGAGGCTGCCGGCGCCGAGGATACGGCTGCCTGGCTGGCGGGGAGGCCGAGGCCCGGGGACGCCCCCTCGCCCGGGGCTGCGCTGACAGGCGGGGGCGGCGGCCCGGCTCCCTGCGTTCCCAGAGCTATTCCGGGGATGCTGGGGAGGGGGCATGCAGCAGCTGGGGCGGGCGGGGGGCTCCCTTCTTCCCCTCGTGCGTCTCCCTTAGGTACCCTGGAAACCCTGAGGTTTGCTTTGCATGTGCCGGGGTGGGAACGAGGGCCTGAGGTGCCGGCCCACAGCGCTCCGGGCCAGGCGGGGGTCCTCCGGCAGCCGGGCTGCCCCTCACTCCGCGGACAGACAGTGCGCCTCGCGCCCCGCGGGCTGTGGGAGGCGGCGGCTGCCCTGCCCCCGGGATCTTCGCAGCGACTTTGCGTAGGTTTGCCGGTGTCCAGGCCTCTGGGGCTTCCAAGAAATGTGCGCCGACAACGTAGGTGGATTCGTGAATCTCTACTTCAGCTCTGGCTACATAGGATTTTTTTTTTTTTTTTTTAATTCTCCAAGATGGCGAACTGCCATTGATTTCTCTCCTCCTACTATGGAGACTCATCGATATACCGTTATCCCCAATTACGCAACATACCTCTAAAAAAGGGGATGCTTTTATGGGGTTTTCAGTAATCTGCGAACACCAAAGGGACACTTCACTTCTCCAAGTCCCTCCTCCTTTCGTGATGGTAGTAAGGAACTTATGCAGATTTATGCTTCACAGTACCTGATTTTGTGACTTAATGGTTTTGACTTGCCACATGTGTGGCGAATAATTGTCACTAAGCCTCCAGTGCTGCTTTAGTGTTTTGTCTCTTTCTGCACAAGGCTCTTTGTAAAATTGTGACGATTGTGTCATATATAGGACCATTCCCTTAATTTCTTAGCCTCACACTCACTTCGTATCAAATGCCAAAATTCATGCCCCATTACCGATGCTACTAATTACTACTTACATGGTTTGAGATCTGACTGTGTAGAACTCAGTCCTTGATGCTAGTACTTTAATGTCTCCCATAAACGCAGGGGACTCCAATTCTTACAGAGAATTGACATCTGGTGATCAACTTTTTTTCCTCAGTCCTCTTGTTTTTTTTGTGTGAGTTCCCGCTGTCTGGCAGGGAAGATTGCAGGAGTGTGCTTGGAAATGGCTGGGGCCTGCTATGACTCTGCAGTTCTGATGGGGGCGACGCCTTCCTTCTTATTCATGGAATGTTGGAATGCACATTTTCTCCTTTCCGGTTCTGGTGGCTACCTCAGTTTCTTTCCAAACTCCCCTCCCTTCTCCCTGTTCTTTTACCATTGCCTACTGCAGTGCTACCGACAGAATCCTCTTTGCATTTGCCCAAATGAGAACTGATTACTGAGGTGGGAGGGGAAGGGAAGTTGGAGAGGAAAAGGAGTAGTGGATAGAAAAATAGGAGGGAAATACGAATTTGGGAAAGCACTGAGGCCTAGGGTTTGAAGTTCATACTGTGGTGAGATGCCAAGCTATTTGAAGCAGAGTAGACGTGAACAGACCTACTAAGCATGGAGACTTTAAAACAATTTTAAATTTGATGCAACACAACTGACTGTAATGTAACTGAATATGAAAACTAGTTATTGCTGTAAGTTTATAGGTGAATCTTTACCACTACAGAAGCACTTCAGGTCCCACGTGACTTGATACAGTTTATAAATAACTCTTTAAGTTTGTAGTTTATCTAGTGTCAACTACCAACTGTTTAAAGGTATTTTTCATAGACTTGGTTTTTAGTTAGCAGACTACAGTGGGAACTGTGAAATCTAGTATAAAACATGTAATCACATAGGATTAAGTAATTCTTTAGAAAAGACTAGAATTTGATTTTACACTAGTGAAATGTAAATATCTTACATTGGTAGTAAAAATTTGGCACACAGTCTTTCCTGTTATATTGAGACCTGAAGGAATTAACTATAACTTGACGTTTTGTTTTTTTTTTTCTTTTTCTGTTTTTTTGGGGGGCGATGGCAGCCAGTTGAAATAGATATGATTGTAGGAAAAGACCGGGAAGGTTTCTTTACCAACGGTTTGACTCTTGGAGCAAAGAAGTGTTCAGTGATCAGAGATAGTCTATACGTCGACGGTGACTGCACAATGGACATCCGGACAAAGAGTCAAGGTGGGGAGCCAACATACAACGTTGCAGTGGGCAGAGCTGGTAGAGGTAAGCAGGGCACTCTTTTGGTTAAAAGTTGCATGCCACATTACAACTTAAGCAGTTTCTTTAACATTTTGAATAAAAGTGTTAGTCTGTAATGGCTATTAAGGTGGTTTTTGTGAACTGCCCAGCACTGAAGGGAAGCACTTTTAAAACTACTACCTAACTGTACATCAGCTGCATATACAGCCTAGCCTCTGAGATCTTGGCTTTATTCTAAAATAGAATATTCATATCTAAAACTCTCCAGTTTCAGCTTTAGTAAACTGAAAATCTAAATTTGTCTTTTAAACTGCTTGACATGTCTAGTGACAATCTTATGGTGTATCCAGATTGTTAAATCACTCAAATTGTTTGGTTATTTTAGTCCCTTTATGTCTTTGACCTTTGGATCTCTTCCTTTTATTTCTTGCTTACATTTTAATCTTTCATTGCTCAGCATAAAAATGGGAAAATTAACTTTGACTCACTTCTTTGTTAGGAACATTGCTGGGGAAGAGAGAAATAATTAGAATAAGGGCTTTGGAGTAAGTTTTCCCTTAACAAAATATTTTCATAATCTAAGTGTATTTGAGATTTAGATTTGAAAATTAAGAAATTATATTTCGTTTATACAGTTGATCCAGAAATTCTGGTATTTTCTGACTGTTGTCCACATTGTAGAAAATCTTACTGCACTGGGTATGTCTCATTACTTTTTCAGAACTTTCAAAATTGAGGTTTATTATGACATCTGATTAATTTAAAGTATATTTAAATGTATTAACCTTTGTAAATAAAGAGGGTTTGTGTAGTCTCATACGGCAGACTTGGCACATATAACACCAAATTTACCATGTGAAGAGCTCCTCTGAGCTGTAATTTATTTCAATGATCCTGCTAACTCACTGGGATTGTCCTAAAGGTTACTTTTAATTTTAATGTGAGTTGATGCATATGAATATTTCTTTATAGGAAAATTAGGTGATGGAAATAATAGACAAATCTCTTCAAATATTAGCTGAGCTCAGATCAATGTTAACAAGCATCAACAATATGACATAAAACCAGAATGAGATTTCCATACCATTTAGCACTGCTGACATCTAGTGGCCGTGAATGTAAAATCTGACATACATATATTTTGGGGATAGATCTTTAAACTGCATCATAGAAGAAGAACCTGTTGGAAATAGTAAATCTGTTTCAGGATTTTAGACTCAATTAAAAACAAAGCTAGAACAGTAAGGATGTCAGTACTTTTAGCCTTTCCTGAATAGCACTGAAAATGCTATTTGGAAATTTGGTTTTCCTCTGGAAGTAATAGATACATTTAGCCTCACAGTTTGTACTTAATCAAGGTCGTTAAATTGGGAGAATTTTTAAAAGTAATCACCTAAGTTTTTTAAGTTTATATTTTTGGGGCCAGTCTAATATATATTTGTCATGCTAACCAGAAATTTTTGCCCTAGAATGGAAGATAAAAGATCACACTTTTTTCCCCCATAGCAAGTGTAAAGAAATTTTTATAGAGCACTGCAGCTGCATCGATTGGACTTTCCAGATGTAATTAATAATTAGTTTTTAACATACAACTAGTTTGAAAATTTTCCTATTTGGAGACCTAGTTTACTTCAGTGTTTGACAGTTCATGGAAAACTAACTTAATGTTAACTTATTAATCGGGGTTCTGTCTGCTAAAACTTATGTGACTTTCTTGATTAACACTTCTTTTGAAACACTTTTCTTCTTTCTCTTTCAGTCTTGGTCTTTGTAATGGGAAAAGAAGGGGTCCATGGAGGCGGATTGAATAAGAAGGCATACTCAATGGCAAAATACTTGAGAGACTCTGGGTTCTAGCTGCTAGGCAAACTGTTAAGTATTAGGGGAAAATTGCTCTTAAACTTTCCTAGCTGTAAGCTTGAGTCTTAATTCTGGAAATTTTATTAGCAATGCAGGGTGATGGGGTATGAACCTGTGTCTCCTTTGTATCCCTCTGTTGGTGGGGAAAGGTATCTTTCTTTTTGCCCTTCCCCCATTAAATAATTCTGTTCACTTTTGTTTTGTTTCCTTGTGTACTCCAGCATTGGTTATAGTCATGGGAAAGGAAGGTGTCCACGGAGGCACACTTAACAAGAAAGCATATGAACTCGCTTTATACCTGAGGCGGTCTGATGTGTAAGCAGCCTCTCCCCATCTGCCTAGCAACTGTCTTCATCACCACCCCAATTATAGTCACAGTGCTGCCAAACTATATGGTAGCTAATTTTTCTTCACCTATTTTCTAATGTCATAATTCCTATTTGCCCAGTGGATCATTTGTATGTTAACCACTGTATGTAATCAACCCTTATCTGGCAACATAATTGCAGCACAATAATGATTTGCATGATACCTTGAAATTTGGGGGGAGGGGGCATGCCAAGTTGGGCATCACTTTCTTTTAGCAATTAATGGGATATTGATTACTAAAATAAGTTAATATAAGCAAGGTGCCGGTGTACAATCTCTAATTTGATCAACGTCTTTTTAGTACTTTGAGCATTTACTTAGCTCATTTAGTCTTCCTTTTGTAGCGCATGGTTGGAAGGAAAAAGTGCATGCTTCTTTCCTTCACTCCTCTCTTTTTCACCTCCTCCTTTTGCACATAAGGTATTTCGTTTGCTTCCACCTTATTTTATGCAGTGCCTGGTTTATTTAACCAATTAATAATCCCTTTTGTTGATTAGCTATTGAGAGCTGCAGTAGTTTGCTTTTAGTATTGTTGCACGTGAGTAGACAAACCTTTTTTCATAGTGTCTACAGGACATCTGAAGAGTGCAACTGCAAAACAAGAGTAAAAGGCACTTCCTCCCATGACCTCACAGTAACCATACTGATTGAATCCCCGGGGACATTCCATCATTGCAATAGATTTTTGTTCCTATCTTTTTCTTTGCACACCAGCTCTACTCTTTAGTAAAAATGTAAAAGGCTGCCATTATGGACATTAGGTATCCCAACATAACCATCTGGAGTGTGTCCAGTTTGTTCTTCATAGGACCAATTTTTATTTGCAGCTTAAGTTTTTATATAAAGTTGCATTATTGTGGACTTGGCTGTCTTGTGATGAATTTTTTTCATATGTATTCTGTGCCATACTGTTGTTAAAATGAACTGTTGCTATTGTGAGATGGATTTTAACTGACCTATTAAAGGTTTCTTTTGAATGGCACTACTTTAGGGACATTCTAGTATTTGCTTCTATTGTTTGGGCCTTGTGGATTTAAAAACAAATCTTGTTGCTGATTTGTCCTTTTCTTTCCCTGCACTTTGTTACATCTGGGATACAGTCTAACTCATCTGATTTAATATGCATTTAAAAAAATGCCATAACTATTAAACACCTTGTTTACAGACAGATGAAATAAATTTATTCCAACCAAATATTCTAGACTCCTGTTATTTATATAAATTGTTGGTTTACTGTTGCAGTTCATTTTTGACACAATAGGAATGTACAGAATCGGCCAAACTCTGCTGCAGGCATAAAATCTTCTTTAAAAATTCTGCTGATGGCCTACTCTAGTTCCTGTACTATTTATTATAAATAAAATGAGTGCCTGGGAATTTCTTCTTAATGGTCTTTGAGCTACTAAAATGGCATTTAGTCATCTCAGGCTCATCTACAGGCTTATAAAAGGAAAATTAATGTATCCACTAGAAATTAAAATACAGTCGTACCTTGGTACTTGTCAGTTTCAGAACTCATCAAACCCAGTACTCGCCGCATTTTGACGAGAAAAATGTTTTGGGACTCGTCGCAGTTGCTAGAATTTGTATGAGTCATAACATTGTCCCACAAGAGACATGCTTCATGTCATTGTTTGGTACTCATGAGTTTCAGCACTTGACACGAGTTCCAGAACGAATTAACAAGTACTTCTTTTCTTTTGTTGTTGGTCTCTAATGTGAAACCTAGTGGGCAGTAAGGGGCCCAGTACCAACAAGGGTTTCTGCATTGTGGATTCTTCTGGGTTGAACTGTCATATGACTTCCTTAGGTTTGGAGGCTGTGTTGGCAGGCTGAAGTCAGCCACTTAGGGCTCTCACATAAGAAAACATTCCTACGTAGCATATAAGATAACTGGAATGTTCTTTTGAAGTTCCTGCCTTTGGAGTGACATATTAATGATAGCTAAGTGAAGTTAATCCCAGAGGTCAGAAGGTCCCTGAGATATATTGAAGTTTAGTAAATATGTTAGTTTAACTTTTTGAGTGCCATGCATAATTCGAAATTTGGATCAACGTGAGAAAAAATATCAATATATATCCTGAGGTACAAAAAAAGAGAACAAAACATAAAATATTTATTCCATTGTTATTTACATTATAGCCATCGAAAAAAGTCGCTGGGACCAACACTGGCACTTTCGGGAAAATTTGTCAGTGTCGCTCACAGTGATGTTGGCACTCAAAGAGTTAATACTATTTAGATAAATCATTACCATGAACTCTCAAGCAGAAGAAGCTCACAGCAGGGGTGCAAAAGTTGGTGGGTCTAAGTGAAACTGGGGAGTTGGTTATAATGCAGATTCTGGGCTCTGGAGGTGGAGATTTCATAAGCCCATAAGCCTGGAAAGATCCTTTAGAAACAATTGGCAGGTCAGTCTGAATCACTAAGCAGCCTGTGTGCTACTCTTTTAGAAACAGTGGATTAGGGAATGAGAATCTCTTTTCCTTACTTAAATTACTGCATAACTAAGATTTTTCTTTGACAGTGTTAGGCAGTACTGAATTTGTACATACAGGGGTATACAAGTTTGGAAGATAGGGATTTGAGGCTACTTTGGTAGTTGGGTGGGCATACCTTAGAAATTGTAAAACAAGAATGAAAACCTCTACTTCCTGACCCATTAAAATTCCTGTTAGGAAAAAAAGGTTGGCCAAATGAAAATTTGGTGATGGGTTGTGATGAGATTTTATGATAATATACATTCACATTTTAGTTGTAAAGAATTGTTAGTGTAACTAATTAGAAACCAGAATTGTGAAACCTGAAATGAATGAACCTGTAAGTAGGTGAGGGTGTGTGTGTTAGGGGTGTGAGTACATGAGTAGAAGATGGTAGCGGGCATCTGTATGATTAAAATAGTAAATAATGAGGGGAAAAAAGTAAATAATGAAACTAGTCATTGGTCCCCTACCCACAATTTCATTAGAAAAACACTTGTGAAAAGATATGTAGCAGAATATCCATCACATGGCATTCCTTATAATAAACTTGGAAAACTACAAAATTTAACATTCACGGTTATGAGTTGGATAAATGATTGTCCAGAGGATAAAATAGTCATTGACAAATGACATGAGAAAAGGCTTACCAATGAATGTTAAATAATGAGGATATAAACATGTTACATACAGCATATAATACAAATGTATTTCTGAACGTAAAATATCAAGATAAATTTATGTCTTGGGTAAGTTTCCAGGAGACTGTCCTTTTATAATCAGAAAATTTTTTAATTATGAAGGTACTGAAATTGGATTTCAATTTTATTTAATGTCCTATTTTTAAATTGTATAGTTATACCATGAAGATATTATAAAAGATTCCAAGTGAATATCAGAACTAGCACAATTCTAGTCACTGCTTTTAAGTAAGACACTTCATAAATTTTATAACTAAAAAGAGTTTGGAGTTTTTTTAAAAAGTAGTTTTTACCTCAGAAAAACCCCTAACTTAAAGGAACCAGGTCCGTTGGTCATTCAAACTGTGGATTAAGAATTAGGGAAACTAATATATGTTACAGTGACTTAACTTTTCTTTGTATAAAAAACAAAAAATTTTAGGTACGATGTTTTTATTATTTAAAAACTATAAAAGCTATTACATATTGTGTTTTTATGTGCCAGGCACTGAGTTCAATGTTTTGTCCTCACATTCTACCTTAGGTTAAATAAAATTATATAAATGACCAAATTCCAAAGCTCTGCTATCATTGTAAACTAATGTACTGTTTCCCATGCCTGTGTTTTATTTTTAAAAGGTGAAAGTGAGGTGGCATCAGACAGTAGATATTGAGCTTTTATGTTCATAAGCAGAAATGACTTTTTTTGGTTGATTATAAGAATTTTTCTGAACAGCAATTCAGAAAATGAAATCCCCCTAACAGTGTTGTTACATTTCTTTTAAAATGTTATTATTTTTTCTTTTTACAACAAAGGCTCATCTCCCTAGTGTATTTTCTGATAGGCTTTTGTTCACTAACAATTTCTCATGTCAGTGCAGATACATACATTATCCTTTCAAGGGTATGTAGCAGTCTACCCTAAGGATGTACTATAACTACAACAGGATACCAAAATGTACCCTATTGCTGGAATGATTTTGGCTGTGGTTTTAACTTTTGGGGGAATACCTAACTGAGCAGTTACCTTGTATAAAATTCTAAGGTGATATGTGTTTTATCTGATCTAAATTACCTCCATCATTATATCTTTATAGCACTGCATATAAAAATAAGGCTAATGTGGGTAATACTACAGAACAACAATTAAAGTTCTTAAAGTAGAAAACATGTTTATTAACATTCAAACTCCCTTCATACAAGGCCATATAAAAATTCTTAGCATTCTGATTATACATAAGTCTATATTTTCTACATAGTTACAACGATGTATAATATAATTTAGCTTTTCATAATACATTGTTTAAATACATCATTAGTTCTGTTAAACACAAGCAATTATTTTCATATCCAATATTTGGACAATCTCCTCTGTACATAGTTTAGCAGAGCTAGTTAGCATAAGATGTTTTTTATTAAGAGGTATGTGACCTGTGTGTTAACAGTTGAAGTTTGGTATTTTTGTACAGCATTTCCTTTTTGCTTTGATCATAACACAAAACCCTTAAGGATACTGAAATTCAGTAAATTAAGTCCAGTGACATATTATTTTAGTTGATGAATCAATTTCATACATAATACTACAGTATTAGAAACCTTAAAACTTGAAATCTGCACCAGCACAGACTGTTCCTTTCAGGATAAGACTACTTGGGAATAGAGGGAAAAAGATGGCTTTGAGTTTGTGCTGCCAATAGGAGGAAAAGTGCTAAATTACCTTGTTGCCTCTCCCTAATAATGGCAATTTGGAATAATACCAGAATAAATATTTCAACTCAACAACTCTAGGAAACTTCTTGGAAATGGGAGTTGGCTTAGCTCATGCTAGGCAGCCACAGCATTGATATTGTGTATAAAACACAATTTGCATACTGTGATAGAGGTCTTAATTGCAAGCTATACTGAAAAATTTTTTTAATGTTTTGGCTATATTTCATTCCAAAAGAAGAGTTGATTTGATGCTTGAGTTACAGCACCAGCCTGTTAATACTTGGAAGTATAATCCAGATAAATACTAGATCAAGAAAAAAATGGGTTCAGTAAGATTAAATTGTAGAATACTAAAAAATAAGTTATTTCTACAGAAATCTGTTAAGGGAGCAAAAGATCAAATTATATACCTAAATAAACATTTTAAAGGGAAATAACCCAGTCACCCTCTGACTGGGTCAAACAGTATTTGCTATGTTGTAATCCCGTTCATCATTAGACTGCAGCTGAACCACAACACTATGTTCATTAATCTCGTTTTCTGCATCACTACTGTCAGTATCTTCATTGTCATCTTCCTCATAGTCTGAAGATTCTGTCAGGTTTTGATGTGAGCGGGATTCGGACAAAGCCCCGAATGACTGGGTGCTGACAGAAGCCAAAGGTCGAAGTAGAGGGGTATGTTCTGACACCTCATTTTCTTCTTGACTACTGTCTGTGTCAGAGTCTGAATCACCTTGAGAAGAAACAACTTTTTGCTTGCAGACTGGACAGGTTTTTTTGGTTTTAGTTAGCCAAGGGTCTACACACTTGCAGTGATAAGCTGTTGAAGCAAAATATACAGCTTTAGGTAGTATTCTGGTTGCAAACATTTAAAAAATTTTACCATGTTTATGAATGTTATTCTGATCTATATCCATCAAGTAGGGACAAAAGAAGAAAAGTGTGTGAATTTTTATAAACACCTCCATCCTATAATGAATGAGATTGCTAATTAATATAGGACCTGGCTTATGGAGTGCTAATAAGTAATGTCTCCCCTTCTAACATTAAACCTAAATATAAATTTATTATGTCAAGTCAAAGCAATATGTGATTTATTCATACCATGGGAACAGGGAAGTATTCTGAGCTTATCTCCATCTTCATATTCATCCAGACAAATGGCACATACATCATATTCATCTCCTAAGACAGGAAATAGTAAATAAAATTTATTAGAAGATGTAGAGAAGTATTCTTTTCAAACTATTCAAGTTAGGTCTTCCTCAGTCAGTTATTTTAAATGCCTTTTGTTTTATCTATCTTTAAGTGATACCTTTTGTTTTCTGTTAGATCAGGGACCTACTTTAACTTATGAAAACTGAAGTTTTAATTTAAATAATTAAACTCTTACCTAAAATAAAAGATGTCAAATTTGTTTACCTTGATTACCTTTGCAAAATATTTTTATAAAAAAAAAATTCCAGTAGTGTTTTATATAACTTATGAAATATTTTATGCCAGTCACAAAACTTCATATTTAGGTATCTTAAAGTCTCTAAGTAAAAGTGGAAATATGTTAGAACATACTCAATTTTTAAAGAATATACTGGTGAATAAAAACACACTTGGAATGAGACACACTGAGCTTCAAATCTCTGTTCCAATGCCAGTTCTATTGTATCTAGCAAGTTACTTAGCCTTTGACATCCAGTTCTTTTGTCTGGGAAAAGTCTTATCTACCTTGCAGCGTTATGAGGATGAAATGAGATAATATAAGCAAAGGGCTAGGCACATAGGTGTTCGCTAAATGGTGTTTATATTAATATCACTGACCTTTAAAATTTCTTATTGTTGAGCTTACCACTTTTAAGTCATGAATGTTTATTAATTCATAGTTCTTTCTGGAATTTTAGGGTAGTTACACGTTTTTTAAGGAACTGGCGGTCTTATATGACACATGGTCTTAAGTTGAGCCAGTTGTGGCTTTTTATGTAGTGGCATTGACCACGGTAACTGCTTTCAACTCATTACAAAAATTTCAGAGAACAATTAAATTTAGTGACCATCTCACACACATGGTAACAACCTGGGGAGGCATGTTAGAAGTAAAGCCCATCTCTGGATAGCATCATGGAGACACCACAAGAAGAGAGGGAGCAAGGGATCGAGGACCTATTTGAAGAAATAATGACTTGAGAATTTTCCTGACCTGGTGAAGGAAAAAGACACGTAAGTCCAGGAAGCACACAAAGAGTCCCAAACAACATGGACCCAAAGAGGCCCACACGAAGACACATCATAATTAAAATGGCAAAGCTTAAAGACAAGAAGAGAATCTTAAAATCTACAAGAGAAAAGCAGCTAATTACCTACAAAGGTGATGAAAAGCAAGGACCTATAGCAAAGGCTATTTAACCCAGCAAGGCTATCATTTAAAATTGAAGGAGAAATAAAGGGTTTCCAAGACAAAAAAAAAACAAACAGCAACAAAAAACTACAGGAGTTTGTTACCGCCAAACCAGTATTGCAACAAATATTAAAAGGCTTGCTTTAAGAAGAGAAAAAAGAGCAAAATTTAAAAAAATAAAACAGCAATAACTATTATCTATCAATAATCACTTTAAATGTAAATAGCTTAAATGCTCAAATCAAAAGATATAGGGTAGCTGAATGGCTAACAAAACAAGACCCATATATATACCATATCCAAGAGACCTACCTCAGAATGAAATATGCACAGACTAAAAGTAAAAAGGACGGAAAAAGATATTTTATGCAAATGGAAAAGAAAAATAACTTGGGTAGCAATACTATATCTGACAAAATAGACTTTAAAACCAAGGCTATATAGGAAGAGACAAAGAGGAGCCTATATAATGATAAAGGGAACAATCTAACAAGAGACTATAACCCTAGTAAACAGTTATGCACCCAACATAGGAGGACCTAAATATGTAAAGCAAATCTTGGTGGTCATAAAGGGAGAGACTGACAGAAATACAGTCATAACAGGAGATTCAATGGATAGATCTTCCAGACAGAAAAGCAGCAAGAAAATGGCAGCCTTAAATGACACACAAGGTCAGATGAATTTCATTGATATCTTCAGAGCATTTCACCCCAAAGCAGCAGAATATACATTCTTTTCAGGTGCACATGGAATGTTTTCCAGGCTAAACCACATGTAAGAACTCCAAACAAGTTTCAATAAATTTCAGAAGATTGAAATCATAACAAGCATCTTCTCTGACCATAATGCTATAAAACTAGAAATCAATCACTAGAAGAAAACTGAATACATGGAAGTTAAATGACATGTTATTAAACAATGAATGGGTCAACAATGAGATCAATGAAACAAATGAAAATGAGAACACAACAACCCTAAATTTGTGGAACACAGAGAAAGCAGTTCTAAGAGGGAAATTCAGAGCATTACAGGCCTATCTCAAGAAACAAGAAAAAGCTCAAATAAAGAATCTAACTTTAGGGACTTCCGGCCAAGATTGAGGCTTAGACAGACACGCTCGGTCTCCCTCTACAACTAGAAAGGAATACAACTACCTCAAAACAAAAGATAACCAGAAATTCCAGAAAATCAAACTACATGGAAGCCCAACGTATGAAGTTATAAACCAGTGGTGCTCGCCTGGACGGGTAGGAGGGGCGAGAAAACGCGGTGCTGTCCGCGGTAGCAGCGGGGATAGCGGCGGGACTGCGAGAAACGTCAGGGGAAGCAATTCCAGCTTAAGTCGAGCCCCGACAGCTCACGACCCCAACGCGGGGAAAGACAGCCCCCCCACTGCATCGGACGATGAGGCGGAGAGGGCGGGAGGGCGGATCCTGGTCTCCCAGTGGAGAATAACGGCAGGAATCCATCTTGGACCCCCGCCCCCACACAAAGCACCACAGCACAGCAAAAAAGGTCGGGATCACCGCCAGTCGCCAGGTAGTGACGAGTACACCGGGCTCCGCCCCCCACAGCCTGCCCAGGAAGCAAAGCAAAACACAAATCTGTCAAAATGAAGGAGACAACAATTGAAATCCCAGTGACACACCTCACCAGGCAGCAGATGAAGAACCTGACAGACGAACAAATAAGAAACCTTTCAGAGGCTCAGTTCAGAGCTATTGTTATAAGGTGGCTTACAGAATTAACAAAAGATTTGGAACAGGACAGGGAAGGAAAGAAAGCTACTCATACTGAAATGAACAAAAACACATACTAGACAAGTGGTGAGGAAATAAAATCCAGAGATCAAATCAACAAACCAGAACACAAAGAAGGAACAAACAGTCAACCAGGGCAGAAAGAGGAAACAAAAAGTAAGGAAAGTGAGCAGAGGATCATCAAACATTCAGATTATAGGATTGCCAGAGAGTGAAGAAGAAAAACTAGAAATTGAAAAATTTTGTGAAAAAATAATGAAGCAGAACTTCCCGAACATGGGGAAGGAAATAAGACTTACAGGTCCAGGTAGCACAGAGAGTTCAGAAAAACTGGACCCAGGGAGAACCACTCCAAGACACATTATAATCAAATTGTCAAAAATTAAAGATAGAGAATCTTAAAAGCAGCAAGAGAGAAGAAAAGTATCATGTACAAAGGGGTCCCAATTAGGCTATCTATCAGCTGATTTCTCAAGGGAGACCCTGCAGGCAAGAAGGGACTGGCAAGAAATATTCAAAGTAATGAAAAGCAAAAAACTACAGCCACGAATACTCTATCCAGCAAAACTGTCATTCAGAATAGAAGGGCAGAGAAAATGCTTCCAGGACAAAATAAAACTGAAAGAGTTCATTAGATCCAAACCACTATTATATGAGATGTTAAAGGGACTGTTGTAGAAGAAGGGGGATCAAAACTATGAACATTAAAATGAAAACTGCATCACAAGAACCAACAACAGAAGCTAGGGAATCAAAGGCAAATTAAATAGGCAGCGAGAGTGATAAAAGGACTATAGGTATGGGGAACATACTGGGGGGAGGTCAGCAGGGAGGGGTTAGAGGGAGAGGGAGGGAAATGGTATAGGAATTAAGAAGCATAGTAGGAGGGAATGGGATAGACAGGAAGAGGTTGAGAAGAACTATATGCACAACCAATGGACATGGACTAAAGGGGGGGGGACACAACTGGAGGGAGGAGGGCCACCGGGTGGAGAGGAGCAGAGGGAAGGGAAATTGGGACAACTGTAACAGTATAATCAATAAAACATTTTTTTTAAAAAAAGAATCTAACTTTACACTTAAAGGAATTTGAAAAAGAACAACAAAGCCCAAAGTGAGTAGAAGAAAGGCAATAATAAAGATCAGGGCAGAATAAATAAAATAGAGTATATATATATTTTAAAATCAATGAATCCAAGAGCTGATTCTTTGAAAAAATGAACAATACTGACAAACCTTTAACCAGACTCATCAAGAAAAAAAGAGAACGGATCCAAAAGCATAAAATCAGAAACGATAAAGGAGAAATAACAACTGACATCAAAGAAATACAAAGGATTGTAAGAAAATATTACGAATAGCTATACAGCAACAAATTCGGCAACCTGGATGGAATGGATAAATTCCTAAAATATATAACCTTCCAAAAATAAACCAGGAAGAATTACAGAATCTGAATACACAGATTACACCTAGTGAAACTGGATCAGATGGCTTCACAGGTGAATTTTATCAAACATTCTGAGAAGAACTAACGCCTCCTTCTCAAACTATTTCAAAAAATTCAGGAGGAGGGGAGACTCCCAAATTCATTTTACAAGGCCAGCATTATCTGGATTCCAAAACCAGATGAAGACACTATAAAAAAACAAAACAAAAAACTGGCCAATATCCCTGATAAAGACAGATGCTAAAATCCTCAACAAAATAGTAGCAAACCAAATTCATTAATCATGAATGTGAAAGATCTGTACTCAGAAAATTGTAAGACACTGAAGAAAGAAATTGAAGATAGAGTAAGTGAAAGCACACATTATGTTCATGGATAGGAAAAATAAACATAATTAAAATGTCTGTACTACCCAAAGCAATTTATAGATTCAATGCAATTCATATCAAGATACCAATGACGTGTTTCACAGAACTAGAATAAATATTTCAAAATTTATATGGAACCACAAAAGACCCTCAAATAGCAACAGTGATCTTGAGAAAGAAGAACAAAGTTTGAGGAATCCCATTAGTATCAAACTATACTATAAGGCCATAGTAATCAAAACAGCATGGTACTGGCATTAAAAAGAGACACATGGATGAATGGAACAAAATAGAGAGCCCAGAAATAAAACCACATCTTTATACTCAATATTTGACAGAGGAAGCAAACACATACAATGGGCTAAAGATAATTTATTCAATAAGTGGTGCTGGGAAAATTGGACAGAATCATGCAGAAAAGTTAAATTAGACCACCTTCTTATGCCACACATAAGAATAAATTCAAAATGAATTATTTTAAACGTAAATGTTAGACTCTAAACCATGAAAATCCTAGAAGAAAACATAGGCAGTAAAATCTCAGATATTGCTCATAGCAATATTTTTTTCTGATATCTTCTCAGGCAAGGGAAACAAAAGAAAAAAATAAACAAATGGGACTACAAATTAAAAAGTTTTTGCACAGCAGAGGAAGCCATCAACAAAATAAAAAGCCCACTGAATGGGTGAACCTAATTGCCAATACATCTGATAAGGGGTTAATATCCAAAATTCAAAAAGAACTTATAAAACTCAACTCCAAAAAAAATAAATAAACAATCCAATTAAAAGATGGACACAGGGCCTGAATAGGCACTTCTCCAAAGAGGACATACAGATGGCCGACATATGAAAAGATGAGCAATGTCACTAATCATCAGAGGAATGCAAATAAAAACCACAATGAGATATCACTTCACACCGGTCAGAATGGCCATCATCAATAACTCAACAAACAACAAGTGCTAGTGAGGATGTGGAGAAAGGGGAACTCCTGGGCACCGTTGGTGGGAATACACATTGGAATAGCCACTGTGGAAAGTTAGTATGGAGCTACTCAAAAAATTAAACAGAATTGCCTTGTGACCCAGTGATTCCACTTTTGGGAATTTACCCAAAGAAACAAAAACAACATTAATTTGAAAGAATAAGCACCCTTACGTTTGTTGCAGTGTTATTTACAATCGCCAAGATTTGAAAGCAGCCCAAGCGTCCATCAGTAAATGAGTGGATGAAACAACTGTGGTACATTTACACAATGGAATACTACTCGGCCATAAAATTTTTACCCTTTGTAACAGCAAGGATAAACCTGGAGAACATTATGCGAAGTAAAATAAGCCAGTCAGAAAAAGACAAATAACATATGATTTCACTCATATGTGGAACCTAATGAACAAACTGAACTAACAAGCAAAATGGAGACAGACTCATAAGATAGGGAGCAGGCTGACAGCTCAAATACATTTACATTATAATTACTGGTCACCAAAATGGAGAAGGAAAGGAAACTACAATTGTGAGAATACACAAGTGTTCTTATTAAGGCAATATTGACCCAAATGACGATGTAGTATCTGTCCCCTCAAACACCTCACAACTCTGGAATGCCCACTGTGACAAACGTGTGTCAGTGTACAGTATTTTCTAAATTCCCACACATTCTTCATTTTCTGGGAGTAGGCAGTTGGTCATAAACATTGTGCCCTCCCTCCCTCGTCTGACTAAAACTTGAAGCAATCACATCCACTGCCAGGCCAGCTGTAGCCTTCGCTTCTTCCTCTGAAGCGGCCAACTGTGGACTGACTTCAACAAGATCCAGTGCCGACAGCAACCCTGTATTGTGTATTTCCTCAGTAATATACATGCCTTCTTGATAGGTCAGCCCCCCTACAACAGGGGTTCCTGTGGCTGGAGCCAATGTAGGGTCAAATGCATCAATATCAAAACTCGGATGGGTCTTTGTCTTTTGCCAATCAGCAGATCTATTGTCTGTTCCATGACCTTCTGTATACCAAGTCTATCTATGTCTCTCATGGAAAAATACTGGATAGCATAATTCTTTAGAATAAAAGGTTCAGGGGAGTGGGTATGAATGGGTACACTGGGAGGTGATGATATTAAGAAGAAAAAGGACTCATGGATATGGACAACAATGTGATTGTGGGGGGTGGAGGGTGGCTGGAAGTAGAAGAGGGCATAAAGGGGGATAAATGGTAATGGAAAAAAATACAAAAAACTAAAAAAATGAAAAATGTTAAAGCATTGCTCCATTTTTATGTAATCTATAAAAGGCTATATGGCACTTTTTTTTGTCTCTGAAATAAAATCTCAGTGATTAAGCTATAAAAGAAAAATCCCTGCTACCTTAAAATTTCAAATGAAACCTATTTTTTAAAAATCATTTGTATCTCAGGGACCTGTCTCCTTCATATAAGGATGGGGTAGGGAGACAGCTGCTATAAGGATTTTTCATCTGCTGTGAAACATGGTATGTGGTAACCAATCCTTATGGTTACAGACTTGGAGAAATGCATTAACTGACTGACACAAGAAACCACAATTTCAATTGAAGAGCGATTTTGAGAATAGTCAGTAATAAAATTATAAGCAAGTTGGCTGTTTCAGAACCAAGAAAACAACTAAAAGGCTATTATTATTTTGTGTGTGCTAGAAATGGCTAAGTCAGTATTTAAATCATTTAAATATTAATCGGCACAAACATTTCTAAAAGCTGCAGAGGTTAAGATCAGTAAGATAATTGGGAATATTTCAGATAATCATGTTCTCAAAGTATAGTAAGTGTATGGGAGTTTTGACCAACCTTTGGGGTAGGGCCTCAAGTTGGTGGTTTCTATAGGTTTGATTACAGGCTATACCTATGGAAGAGTTCCAAAAGCCAACTTCTTTTTGGCTTATTGACAAATATTTCCAAAATATTAACAGATTCCCCTAACACTTAACATTTCCATTACATTGTAAGCCTTATAAGAATTCTTTTAAGATTTCCATGATTTGGTGCTGTAACTTACTGGAGTGATGAGTACCCACAGAAATGTTCTATACTTCCCTTCATGTTTTCAATCATCTAATAGTTGCATCTGCAACTATAAGAAAATTGCAACAATTAAATTGGGATTTATTTTCTATTATCTATGCATACTTTTTCAAAACCATTACAGTATACTAGAACCTGCATAACAAATATACCTCTCCCTGTTGCTTTAAATGCAAAATCTCATTATAACCAAAACATTCTAAAACAAAAATATAACTAACTTAACCTTATGGTTATTAGAAAGAAATTGCAAGTGTAATATTTATAAAGTTACTTATTTTTAAGCTGCTTTATGATTCTGTAAATCTCATATCATCATAAAAGAAATGTTTAATGACTTAATTTTGATGACACTAATATTTTATTTATGATTTTTATTTAAGGGTTTTTTGTGTGTAATAATAATTGCTACCATCTGTTGACCTGTTGCTGTGTACTGTTATAAGCATTTTTCATATATTAATTTACATATCCCATCCATCTTATGAAGCAGATATTGTTAGCCACATTTACACATGAAAGGATGTATATACAGTTATGAAACTTGCACAAGGTCACAGTCAATAAATGGGTGATCCAGATTTCCAGCCCAGGTCTGTCAGACCCCAAATTCCATGCATGTACAGTATTATCTTCTAGTACATACACTCAGAATTTTGCATTTAAATAATCTTCTTTGATTTATAGTGTATAAAGGGTAAAAGGTTAAGAAATACTCTTAAGCAGCCACTTATTAGAAATTAAAATGTTTCCAATTCATATACGTGAACACTCTTTTGGTCTTCAGACTGTCACACATGGGAAAGGAATGAAGATTGTTTTTCATCCCTATCTCCCATAGTTTCTCATTCTAGGATGCTACAGAATAGCAGCTACATTCTACAACTTTAATTAAGGGTCAGACATTTCTTATACATTCTGATGATCAAGTGATAGTGCATGTGTGCGCAATAAACAAACAAATGACTCCACTGAAAGAACATTATGTTGGCAATTTTGGGGGGTGGAGGTGGTAATTACTTCATTAATTGAGAATAAGGATAAAAATGACTGCCTTGGAGATCATAAATAAATCCATATAACAAACTTAAAACCTAAGCCTAAGCATTGATATTAGCATTGACCAAATTCCATTTGGGGTAATTTTTTTTATTTTTTATTTTTTTAAATTGATTTAGAGAGAGAGGGGAACATCAATTTGTTGTTCCACTTATTTATGCATTCATTGGTTGAGTTGAACCCACATCCTTGGTGTACTGGGATCACACTAACCAACTGAGCTACCTGGCTAGGGCTGGGTAATTTTCTTTTTTAAACTAACTTTTCCCTATATTCTAAACAGCCATTCTATATTAACCTTTATTGGTTCTAACTTGAATGCATTATGCAAATAAACTAATTGCACTCAAGATCTTTCTGAATAGAGAACCAAATAGATTCAAAGGTTCATTATCCTGAAGTGAAAAATCAAAGTGTAATGGATTTTAGAATGATAAATATTGTTAGACCTCAAGTACTTAAAAAGCATTTCCTTGTAGTAACTACTAAAGTTTTCATGTTCTTTCTCATTATTCCTTTTCAGACCACCAGAAATTCGGTGTACAATACTCTTCCACAGCCAACTTCAACAACCTCAAATTTATGTACATCCTTAAATACTTGTGTGTTCTAATCCAATAATTATTTTTCTTTTGTTTCATATAAAGGAATTTAAACAAAAACCTTGAACAGCCTCAGGTACACTTGGGGTTTAAAGTGGAAGAGGATTTGCGCCTACGTTACTTTGGCATAAAACAGAATTTCTTCTAGATGACTTCTGCTTATTGTCTAGATTGGGCTGGTATTTATTACAATTCTTAATGTAGCAAAAGTGACTATTAAAAAAATCTAACATATATAAGGACTTTTAAAAAACAACTATAACAATTATTATCACACCTAACAAAATGAACACTAATTTCTTCTAATACCCAAAGATATTCAAATTTCCTCAATTGTCTCAAACCTGTCTTTTTATAATTGATTTTCTCAAACCAGGATCCAGATATTGGACCTGATGTTTGTAATGTTTGGATGATGACTTCTAAGACTAACTCTAAGAGTCCTGCCCTCTTTATATAGTTTGTTGTTAAATAAACTGATTTGTCCTTTAAATGTATTTACATTTTTGGATTTGGGTGATTGTATACATGACTATTTTCTAAGATGGCTATAACATTACATTATTATTCTACGTTCAGATAAAAAATTCTACTGTCTCAATTGTACCTTTATGCAAATTTGGGGGGGAAAAACCCACACTTCCTCAAGGCACTTTATTGCTGTCTGCCAAAAAATAATTATCACAAATATAAAAATCTCTGATGAGGAAGAATGAATGCTGACTTCCCAGAGCTGTACGATGTACAACCTGTGCAATTGTATGTTGCAGCCTGGATTCAAATTCTTGGTAAAAAAAAAATTTCCCACAAGTAAGAAAAGGTGGGTGGGATTCCTTTTTGATAAACTGGATTACTTCAGTCCTTAAATTGAAAAGGCATAAAGATCATTGATTTTCAACACTGTCAATATCCTTAGACAGTGGTGAGCGTAACAGGCTTTTCATACTCTTTAAGACTGTGTACTCCAAGTATCTTGACTAAGAAAAAAGTAATCAAGTAAGGTTTTGGCAAAGGAATAACTTTTTAAAAAGTTAAAATAGTCTCTAGTTCTATGTTCAGGTGGAAACCATTTTGATTTTACCCTTGCCATACTGATGACAAAAGTATGACTTTTTCAGACAACAACTACCAAAATATATTAGTCTGCCACTTTGAAGAGGAAATTAATCTATTTAATGATTGGTTCTAAATATCTGGCTTACAATGGAATAATGAGAGAACAAAGTTAATACTGTCAAAACACCTGTGCAAATTAAAAACTACTGTCAGTGAATATAATAGAGGGCATTTTAGCAAAGGTATAGTATTCTGGTAGCTAATGGTTAGTTTAATACTTTTAGGATCAGTGTAACTGAATTTAAATGGTTTGTGATTTAATATAATTTGGAACAATGAGCAAATACCAGAGTTCCTACTAAATGCCATGCTAAGTATAAATGTTTCTTAGAAACTAAATATAATTGTGCAAAAAAAAATACCTTTAAGATGTAAACTAATAAATAATTTAAATATGTGAGGCCTCTCTCATTTTATGTATTAGGAATGCACAAAAACATATACTACATGTTTCCTTCTTGATAGAGATTCACTATCGCATTCTCAATGTTTAGGTAAAGCCTGGCTGGTTTGGCTCAGTGGATTGAGCGTCGGCCTGCGAGCTAAGTGTCGCTGGTTCGATCTTCCAGTCAGGGCACATCAGAGAAGGAAAACTCTGACTCCAAAAAACCTCCACTGCCTTGCGGCATACCTCTTCAGGGGAAAGGCTAAGGGAGTAAACCCTGACAGAAAATCCGGAGCCGGAGTCCCTAAGGCGGTTTGACGTTGTAGTCAACACTGGCAACTCCTGCGGCGCACCTGAAGCCAAGCTGTATTGACTCCGTCTTTCCCTTGGACCCTTCAGCTGCGAAGAGAGGGGGTGTCTGCTGCATGGGCAACAGCGGACCCTCCATATCACCCTGCCCAGGCTCTGTAGCTTCAGCTTCACTGGAGAGGACATTCCAGCGTCATCGTAAGATGTCGATTCAACACGGGAGGAGACAGATACCGTGTCACTCCCGAGTCGGACTGCACAGCCATTTAAGAAGCTACACCATCGTCTCTCGAGACGGACGGCTGACGACGAATGTTTAGGTAGAATGCTATGTCTATAGCATAGCAAGTACCCAGTACATATTTACTTAATGCAGGAGTAGATGATTAAATCTGAAATTTACTGTATAAGTTAATGTATAAGTTACTTAAGGACAGTATTTTTTTAATATGTTTTTAAAAAGCAGTCTCTATAAATCAGTAATATTAACAAATAATTCTATTGGTACTAAAATACTAAATGGAACACTTCAGATAAGACAGGTGGTTGTGATCACACCTAAAACATTTTAAGGATCCTGGACTGACATGGCAATTTGTAAAGTAACAGGAATTCTCATATGCCTCTTGTAGGATGAAAAATTGGTATAAACACTTTGGAGATCAACTTACCACAGTGCAGTCGTCGGCAGCCGTCCGTCTCGAGAGACGATGGTGTAGCTTCTTAAGAGTCTATCTGCACCGCCGAGAATGGCTGTGCAGTCCGACTCGGGAGTGACACGGTATCTGTCTCCTCCCGTGTTGAATCGACATCTTGCGATGACGCTGGAGTGTCCTCTCCAGTGAAGCTACAGAGCTTGGGCAGGGTGTTATGGAGGGTCTGCTGTTGCCCATGCAGCAGACACACCACAGTGCAGTAAATTTGATGATATATATAATATACTTCATGACTTAGTAGTTTCACTCCTATGTAAACAAAGGATCTAGAGAAACACACACATATAGCCACAGTGCTATAAAAAAGTGGAAGTAGAAGAGTGGGGGGAAGGGCAGATACTTCCAGTTACTGGTCTGGCGTGTAAGGAGCTTTTAAGTTGTCAGTCCTGTACTCACAAGGAAAAAGCTGACCGAACTAAAAATCAACAACTCTTCTTAGATCTATTGAAGGATTGAGCTCCCAGAGAAAATTGCTGCCCCCAAATTGGAGAAATTGGCTGATATAATTACAATTTACTGGAGCAGAAGCCCAGAAGCAAAAAACTCTTGAGACCTAGCACCAGGGTAAAAAAACAAACTGTAACTGAAAAATTGCTGGAGGCTCAGTGTAGACAAGTTTGAGATTTAAAAAATCTATGGGAAGTTTGGTACAGCATGGAAGGAGCCTAGAAAGTGACCATTCTGTCAAAGTAAAAAGCTAAGCAAACTAAAAACACCAACAATTCTTCTTAGATCCATCAGAGAAGGGTAAGCTACTGCCCTGGATGGGCCTACAAAGTATTATGCCAAGTGACATAAGCCAGAGAAAGAGAAATATCATATGATTTCACTGATTTATGGAATCTTTAAAAAATGTATACTAAATAAATAAATAAGCAAACCGAATAGAAACAGATCCATAGATATAGAGAACAAGCTGATGGTTGCCAATGGTGGATGGGGTAGGAGTGGGGGGATGGGAAGAAAAAACAAGTACTGTGGAAAAAATCCTCAATGGATTAAAATAGAGGACAGACAATAAATATCAGGAAAGTTATGCATAAAAAATAAGACCAAAGAGATAGAAACTATGAAGAACCAAACAAATTCTGGAACTGAAAAATATAATCCTTGAATGGAAACATTTAATAGAGGGATTCGACAGCAAGCAGAAGAATCAGCAAACTTTCAAACAGAGCTTTTGAAATTACTGAGGCAGTGGAACAAAAATAAAAAATAATGAAGAAAAGTTAAGAATGCCTAAGAGATCTATGGGACACCATCAAGGTGAACAACATATGCATTATGATTGTCCTAGAAGGAAAAGGAAAAGAGGGGAGTAGAGAACCTATTTGAAGAAATAATGGCAGAAAATTTCCCAAATATGATGACAGGAATGGACTTAGAGGGGATGGGAGATGGGAAAAAGAGGGGGAAGAAGGGCAAGGGTCTAGTCAAGGAACCTAGTATAAATTACCCATGGACATGGACAACTAAATGGGGACTGACTGGGGGGCGGGGGAGCAAAGGGGAAAAAATGGGATAACTGTAATAGAAAAACAATTTTTAAAAAACTTTAATTCTTTGTAAAATAAAAAATCATAAAGGAAATTCTCAGGCTATGTTTACATGTCACCAATAGAAATGAGTCAGTATGCTAGTATGCTTTGTTTCTGTGAAAGTAAAATTACTCTTTCTTTAAGAAAGCTTAAAACTCCAAGAGGAAACACATTACTCACACGTAGCTAACATTACTGGGGAAAGGAGTGAAATGAACTGTGGAGGTGAGGAACCAGTAATAGCTTTTTAAAGGTATACCCAATTATCTAATTCAGGCTAAGTTTATTCAGTGGTTAGATGGCCACAGTAGGAATTACCTGAATGACAAATGTTTATGCTACAATTGTTCATGTATTACCACAGATGTTGTCTTTATGGAGGAGTATGGACTTACAAATTCAAGAAACTTGTAGAACCCTAGAATAAGCTTAAAAAGACCTCCCTAGACACATCATAATCAAACTGTCCAAAGTCACAGATAAAGAATATCGAAAGTAACAAGAAAAAAGCAACTTGTTAAATACAAAGGAACTCCCTTTAGATCGGATTTGACAGCAGAAATTGTGCAGGCTAGAAGGGAGTGGGATGATATATTTGAAGTACCGAATGAAACTAACTGCCAAACAATTCTACAACCAGTAAAAATATCTCTTCCTAAAACAAAGGAGAAATTAACACTTTAACAGATTAAAAACAAACAACAAAAAACAGTTCATCACCACTAGTTCGATGTTACAAGAGATGTTGAAGAGTCCTACAACTTGAAGTAAAAGGACAATTAATAGCAATACAAAACCATATAAAAATAAAAAATTCCCTCGCAAATGTGAATATGCAGAGAAATATAGAATCAAAATATCTGGTATAAAATTTTCTTATAGAATGAAAATTAATTATAAATCGATGTTAATATATGCAATATAAAAACAATTTGTGTAATCAACACAAAATGGGAGGAAGCAGAAATATAAAGGTGTAGCTTCTATATATGACTGAAGTTATCAATTTAAAATAGATTGTATAATTTGAAGATATTTTATGTAATTGTAATGGTAGCCACAAAGAAAATATCAAAAAAATATACACAAAGGCAAATGAGAAGGAAATCAAACCATGCCACTACAAAATGATCAACAGAACACAAAGACAGCCAGAGAAGAAAAGATGCAAAGAAAGCTACAAGACAGAAAACAACATGGCAATAGTAAGTAAGTAAAGGGATTAAATGCACCAATTAAAAGACAAAGATTGGCCCTGGCTGGTGTAGTTCAATGGACTGAGTACCGGTTTAATTCCCACTCAGGGCACATGCCTAGATTGCAGGCCCGGTCCCCAGTTGGGGACGCACAAGAGGCAACCACTCATTGATGTTTCTCTCTCTTTCTCCCTTCCCCTCTCTCTAAAACTAAATTAAAAATTTTTTTAATAAATAAAATAGAAGACACAGATTGGCTGAATGGATAAAAAAAGACAAGCTCGAACAATATGCTATTTGCAAAAGAGTCATTTTACATCTCAGGACACACACAGGGTGGAGTGGAAAGGGTGGGAAAGATATTCCATGCCAATGGGGAACCTAAAGAGAGCAGCAGTGACCACATTTAAATCAGACAAAATATTGGGTTAGCCAAAAGTTCATTTGTTTTTTTTTTTCTGTACAATGTCTGTACATAGTAGCACTTAGTTGTCCTTAACTTCATTCAAAACTACTTTGTTAGACTGTATTGTGACAGTTGTCATATAAGCATGCACTTAAAAAAAATCAAAATTGGTGAATTTTTGTGTATCCATTTTAATATTGAAGATGGAAGAAAACACACATTTTCAGCATACTATGCTTTACTATTCAAAGAAAGGTAAGAATGCAACTGAAACACAGAAATTTGTGCAGTTTATAGAGAAGGTGCTGTGACTGATCAAACGTGTGAAAATTGTTTGTGAAGTTTCGTGCTGGAGATTTTTTGCTGGACAATGCACCACAGTCAGGTAGACCAGTTGACATTGACAGCGATCAAATTGAGACATTAATTGAGAACAATCAACATTATACCATGTGGCAGAAAGCCAACATACTCAAAATATCCAAATCAATAAAGTTATTGGTGAAAATGAAAAATACGTCATTTATTTTACAGAAAAAACCATACGGACTTTTTGGCTGACCCAATAGAACTTAAGATAAAACTGTCACAAGAGACAAAAATGTTATATAATAATAAAGGGGCAATTCACCAAGAAGCTGTAACAGTTATAAATGCATACACAACCTAACACTAGAGCACCCAAATATACAAAGCAAACATTGCCAGACTAAAGGGAGACAGAGACCAACACAACATTAGTAGGAAATTTCAATACCTCACTCTCAGATATGGAGAGAACAACCACACAGAAGTTCAGTAAGGAAACAGGAGATGTGAACAGAACTACAGACCAATTGTACCAAACAAACACAGCACTCTGCCTACCAAAAGGAGAATATGCATTCTCCTCAACAGCACATAGGACATTCTCCAAAGTAGACCACATATTAGGCCACAAAACAAATACTTCAAAAAATCTAAGAAGATTGAAATAATACCAGCTACTTTCTTCAAAACAAGGGAATGAAACTAGAAATCAATAGAAGGAAAACAGGAAAATCCATAAATATGGATAATGCACTCTTAAATAATGGTTCAAAAAAGGAATCACAAAGAAATTTAGAAAATATCTGGAGACAAATGGAACTGAACACATGACATACCAAAACTTAAGGGACACAGCAAAAGCAGTACTAAGGGAAGTTTATAGCAGTAAATGCTTATATTTAAAGAAGATCTCAAATCAACAACTTAACCTAACACCTCATGGAAGTAGAAAAAAAGAACAAACTAAACCCCAAGTTAGCAGAAGGAGAGAAATATTAGAGCAGAAATAAATGAAAAAGAAAATTAAAAAGAACAGGAAAAAAAATCAAACTAAAAGTTGGTTTATTGAAAAGATCAACAAAATTGACAAACCATTAGCTAGAGTAAGAAAAAGAGAAGATTCATAGCTAAAATTATAAATGAAAGAGGAGCCATTACAAATGATGTCCCAAAGATAAAAAGGATTAAAAAGACTTCTATTAATAATTATATGCCAACAAATTAAATAACTGAGAAAATATTGATAAATTCCTAGAATCATAGAACCTACCATGACTGAATTATGAAGATATAAAAAACCTGAACAGACCAATAACTAGTGAAGAGATTGAAGTAGCAATCAAAGAAGCTTCCAACAAAGAAAAACCCAGGACCAGATGGCTTAACTGGTAAATTCTACCAAGTACTTAAAGAAAAATGAACACCACTGTATCTCCAACTCTTCCAGAGAATCAAAGAGAAGGAAATACTCTCAAACTCATCCTATGAGACTAACATTACACCATGACATCAAAAGAATGAAATTGACCCATATATAAAAATTAACTCAAAATAGATTAAAGATCTAAACATATTACCTAAAACTATTACTTCTAGAAGAAAACACAGGGGATCTCCTGCTGGTCACTGGATTGGTAGTGATTTCTTGGATGCGACACCAAAAGTATATGCAACAAAATAAATAACAGAGAAAATAAAAAACAATTACACCAAACTTTAAAACTTCTGTGTGTCAGAGAAAATAATCAGAGTGAAAAGGCAACCTATGAATGAAAGAAAATAACTGCAAATCAGCTATCTAATAAGGAATTACAATAATATCCAAAATATATGTATGGAATTTCTACAACTCAACAATGACAACAAAAATAACCCAATTAAAAACTGGGTAAAGGACTTCACAGGTAATTTACCAGAGAAGGTATACAAATGACTAGTAAGCACAAGAAAAGATACTCAGTATCATTAATCATTAGGAAAATGTAAATCAAGCCACAATGAGATATCCCTCACAGTTATCAGGATGGTTACTATCAAAAGAAGAGAAAATAAGTATTAGCAGGGATTGGAAAAGATGGAACACTTGCACATGGTTAATGGGAATGTATAATGGCACAGTCATTATGAGAAACAGTAAAGAAGTTCCTTAAAAATTTAGGAATAGAATTACTACATCATCTAACAATCCCACTTCTGGGTATATATCCAAACGAATTTAAAGTAGGGTCTCGAATATTTTGTTGTTATAAAATACATCACTACCTGTGAAACAATATATTATTTGAAAATATATTTGGATTAGTAGTATAGTGCAAACTCTAGGACAATTACTAGAAAAAATATTTTTAAAGGTGAGTAATAAACTAGGGAGGGAAAATAAAATCATATAAAATGCTCAATAAAACTACAATAGGCAGAAAGAGTGGAAGACAAAAATAGGAACAAAGAGAGCAAGAACAAAAATAAAAACCAGTAACTGAAAAATAAATGTTTGTTGTTTCAGCCACACACTCAACAGTATTTTTGTCATAGCAGCTCCTGAATAGACTAAGACACATGCTATCACTAAAAAAAGAGAGCAGGATAGATAGCTATATTAATTTCAGACAGAGCATACTTCAGAGCAAGGAAAGTAATCATAGATAAAGAGGGAAATTGCATAATGACAAAAGGGTCAATTTTCCAAGACGACATTACAGTCCTTTAAGTGTATGTGCCTAAAAACACAGCATCAGAATACATACAACTACATAAAGCTACAAATAGAAAGAGGTGAATCCACTACAATATCCATTGGGTATACATTCCAAGACCCCCAGTAGATATCTGAAACCTCAGTACCAAGCCTTATACACACACTATTTTTTCCTATACATGCATACCGCTTATAGTTTAATTTATAAATTATGTACAGTAAAAGATTAACGATAATAACTAATAACAAAATAGAACAATTATAACAACATACTGTAATAATTTATGTGAAAATGGTCTCAAGCAAACTAGTACTTTTTCCTTCACAATTTCATGGGTAGAAGTTACTGTAGATCTTAGGAACATCAACATACGGTTTTGGTTTTTGTTTTTTCCTTATAAAGTTGAGAACGTTCACCTTTTCACTTAAAGGAAGCACTTTTCATCTTAACTACAGCATATCCAAATCACCAGTCTGACTACTCTCGTGCTTTGGGGCCATTATTAAGTAATAATTAAGTGCCTGAAGGCAAGCACTGCCATATCATGACACTCATAACTGAAATGACTACAAAGTAACTGGCAGGTAGTATATACAGCATGGATATACTGGACAAAAAGATAACATGTCATAGGCAGGATGGCATAAGATTTCATCACACTACTCAGAACAGTGAGCTATTTAAAATGTAGTGTTTATTTTTGGAATTTTCCATTTACTATTTTTGACCACAGTTGACTACAGGTAACTGAAACCACAGAAAGCAAAACCATGAAAAAGAAGGGACTACAATATTATAGTTTGAGACTTCAGCATGCCTCTACCAGAAATGCACAGATCCAGTAAGCTGAAAATAATTAAGGATATAGTTTAACTCAACAGCAACATCAATCAAGGAGATTATTTCACCCAACTAGAATCAGAATATACTAAGTCCTTATTTAATGTTAATAGGTTCTGCAACTAACTGAAATGACATATAAGGAAACCAATTTTACCACAGGTTATTGAATATAAACAAGTTAAGTTTCAAAGGCATTTCATTAACATTATAATTAAACAACCTTATTTGAGGACCTGCTACATATAATTTTTTCAAACTCACATAGCACATTCACTAAGACAGACCACATTCTGAGCCATAAAGTATACCTAAACAAATTTAACACAAATTATACAATGTCTACTCTCAGACCACAATGGAATTAAATTAGAAATCAATATCATAAAGAGGGGTGAAAAATCCCCAAATACCGGGATATTAAACAACATACTTCTAAATAACACATGGATCAAAGGAGAAACCTCAAAAGAAAATTTTAAATATTTTAACTAAGTGAAAATAAACCTTACCATAATTTGTGGAATGTAGTCAAGAGGGATACATATTAGAAAAAAAGAAGGCTCTAAAATCAACAGTCTAGATTCCACCTTAGGAAACTAGAAAATGAAGAGCAAATTAAATCCAAAGAAAGCACAAGAAATAAAAAATAGAACAGAAATCAATGAAATTAAAAATAGGAAATCAACAGACCAAAATCAATAAAACAAAAAGCTGGTTCTTTAAAAAGATTAGTAATATTCATACATCTAGGTCCTGGCCGAGTAGCTCAGTTGGTTAGAACATGATCCCCCCATGACAAGGTTATGGGTTCGAACTCTGGTCAGGGCACATAAAAGAGGCAACCAATGAATGCATAAATGAGTGAAACAACAAATTTAATGTTTTTCTCTCTTTAAAATCAGTAATAAAAATATATTGATACCTCTATCAAGTAAGAATAAAAGAAAACAACAAATTACTAATATCAGAAATAAAAGAGGGGTCCTCACTACTGATTCCATGTATATTAAAAAGATAATCAAGGAATAATGCGAATAACTATGCCCACAAATTTGATAACAGATGAGATGGATCGATCCTTGAAAGACACAATCTAACAAGACTCACACAAGGAAAAATAGGTACTAATTCTTTACAGTCTCTTCCAGAAAACAAAAACAGAGGGAATACTTCTACTCCACTGCCAGCACTGCCGTATACAAAATCCAGAAACAGTATTCCAAGAAAACATAAACACAGATAAATGCTCAATAAAATTTTAGCAATTTGAATAGAACAGTGTATAAAAACTTGTACACCATGAGAAAGTGGGATTCCCAATTGGATCATAGATTCAATGTAATCCCAATCCCAGAAGTTTCTTCTTTTTTTGGATATCGACAAGCCAATTCAAAAGTTTATATGGAAAGGCAAAAGACCCAAACAGCCAATATGATATTAAATAAGAAAGCTGAAAAAGTGACACTACCCCACTTTAAGACTTACGATAAGGCTACAATAATCAAGACAGTATGGAATTGGTGAAGGAAGAGACATAAAGATAAGTGGGACAAAACAGAAAGTCCAGGGGTAGATCCACACAAATATAGTCAATAGCTCTTTGACAACAGAGCAAGGGTGAAAGGTCAGTTGTTTGTTTTTGTTTTTTTTAAACAAATGGTCCCAGAAAAACTGGACAGGCCAAAAAAGTGAATCTAGATAAAAAAGAGCTTTATCAACATAATTGAGGGCATTTTGAAAATCATATAGCTAATATCCTACTATACTGAAAGCTTTCCTCCTAAGTTAGGAACAAGATATGAGTGTGTACTTTCACCACTGCTATTCAACACTGTACTGAAAGTTCTACCCAGAGCAGTTAAGACAAGAAAAACAAATAAAAGGAATTCAAAGTGGAAAAAGTAAAACTATGTCTTCAGAGATGACATGATCCTACACATAGAAAATCCCAAAGAATACACAAGAAAGGTACTAGAGCTAATAAATTCAGCAAAGTTGCAGGTTACAAGATCAACATATAAAAATCATTCACGATTCTTTATATACCAGCAATATACAGTCCAAAAAGGAAATTATGAAATCAATTCTATTTGTCATAGCATTAAAAAACAACAACAACAACAACAAAAAAAAAAACCTAGGAAAACATCTAACAAAGAAGGTGAAAGATTTATACCTGAAAACCTTAAGACATTGATAAAAGAAATTAAAAGAAGACCTAAGTAAATGGAAAGACATCCCATGTTCATGGATTAAAAGACTTAATATTGGTAAGGTGTCAATATTTCCCTAAGCAGTCTACAAATTCAACACAATCCCTATTAATATTCCAATAGCCTTTTTTGCAGAAATGGAAAATCCTCAAATTTGATCCTCAAATTCAAATGGAATTGCAAGGGATCCTGAATAACCAAAACTCTTGGAAAAAGAAGAACAAAGTTGGAGGACTTGCACTTCCCAATATTAAAATGTACTGTAAATCTGAAGTAACCAAAAGTGTGTGGTACTGGCATAAGGCTAGACATACAGACCAATGGAGCAGATGTAAGAGTCTAGAAATAAACCCATATATATAGGACCAGTATTTCTGACAAGGGTGAAAGAGTATTCAATGAAGAAGTAATAGTCTCTTCAACAAATGGTTCTGGAACAATTGCATTTCCACATGCAAGAGAATAAAGTTAGAATCATACCTCTCACTATGTTAAAAAAAATTAACTCAAAACTGATGAAAGACCTATTATGAGCTAAAACCATAAAACTCTTAGAAGAAAAATAGAGGTAAATCTTCATTACCTTGGCCTTGGCAATGTACTCTTAATTATGACACCAAAAGCATAAACAAAAAAAGAATAGAGAAATTTGACTTCAACATAATTAAAAACTATTGTTCTTTAAAGGACATTGGCAAGGATGTAGAGAAATAAGATCCGTTAGTGCAGTGCTGCTGGGAATGTAAAGTGGTGTAGTAACTATGAAAATCAATATGGCAGTTCCTCAAAAAGTCAAACATGGAATTATCATATGACTCAGTAATCACTATTAGGTATGTCCTCAAAAGAACTGAATTCAGGAGCTCAAACATGTACTTTCACACAAATTATCACTGCAACATTATTTGCAATAGGCAAAAAGTAGAACCAACCTAAGTGTCCACCAGCAGATAAATGGATAAACAAAATGTGGTAAAAACCTAGGATGGAATTTTATCCAGACATAAAAAGCAACAGAAACATGATAGAGCATGGATAAATCTTGAAAACATTACACCATTCCAAAAAAAAAAAAACAAACCAGATATGGATCACAGACTTAAACATAAAAGGCAAAATTATAAAACTTCTAGAAGATAACAGAAAAATATAGGTGACTTTGGGTCAACAATAAGTTTTTAGGTATAACACCAAAAGAATGGTCCATGAAAGAAAAAATCGATAAGATGGATTTCATTAAAACTAAAAAATTCTACTCCAAGAAAGACATTGTTAAAGAATGAAAGGACAAACCAAACACTAGGAAAAATATTTGCAAAAGCCTTATCTGATAAAAACCTGATATCCTAAATATACAAAGAACTCTTTAAAAAGTAAGAAAACAAATAACCTGTCTTAAGTCATTTTAGGATGCTATAAGAAATACCACAGACTGGTAATTTAAACAGCAAATATTTACTAATCACAATTCTGGAGGCTGGGAAGTCCAAGATCAGGGGGCTGGACTGGCCAATTCAGTTCCTGGTAAGAGCTCTCTTCCTGATTTGCAGAAGTCCACCTTGTTGTGGTATCTTCACGCGACAGAGAGATATCTCTAGTGTGTCTTCTTATGAAGGCACTAGTCCCACTTTTGAGGGCTCCCCTTTCTGGACCCAATTACCTTCCAAAGGTCCTACCCCTAAATATCAACACATGGGCATTATGGCTTTAACATATAAATTTTGGAGGGATATAAACATTTAGTCTACTGCACAACACAATTTAAAAATGAGGAAAGATGTCACCAAAGAAAATATGCAGATGGCAAATGTAAATAAGCATATGAAAAGATGCTCAACATTATATATAATTAGGGTATGAAATACCACTACACATATTTTAGAATGGCTAAGATACAGAACACTGACAACACCAAATGCTGGAGAGAATTCTCATCTATTGCTAGTAGGAATGCAAAATGGTACAGCCACTTTGGAAGAAAGTTTAGCAGTTTCTTACAAAGTTAAGCATAGTCTTACCACATAATCCGGCTATCATCCTCCTCGGTATTTACCCAAATGTATTGGAAACTTATGTCCACACAAAAATGTGCACACAAAAGATTATTGCAGCTTTATTATTAATTGCCAAAAGTTGGAAACAACCAAGATGTTCCTTCAATAGGTGAAATGAATAAACATTCTTTGCTACAGTCATACAATGGGATATTAGTCAGCAAAAGGAACAAGTGAGCCTTCGTCACAAAAAATCATAAATGCATATTGCTATTCTGCAACAAACAGAACAAGAGACACCCCAAAGGTCAGTAATTGCTAGTGGTTTGTGGAAAGGAAGGAAGGAACGATTTTTAGAGCAGTGAAGCTATTCTCTATGATATTTTAATGGTGGATAAATAATATTATACATTTGTCAAAATGCATAGACTTAACCCAAAGAGTGAACTCTAACGCAAAATATGTATTTAGTTAAAAATGTATCAATATTTATTTATCACTTGTAACTAATGCACCACACTAATGAAAGATAATATATTAGGGGAAATTGTAAGAAGGGAGGGGCATATGGGAGCTCTCTATACTTTCTACTCAATTTTTCTGTAAGCCTAAAACTGCCCTAAAACTAAAATCTATTAATTAAAAAACAAAAGTTTTTGTTTTTGTTTTTAAAGAAACAAAGGCAGGGGCAATGTGTTATTCAAAATGCCAATGTCATGTAAGACAGAGAAATGCTGAGTAACAAGTCGAGACTAAAGGAACCTAAAGAAATATGGTAACTACATGCAAAGGTGATACTATAGACTAAATATATATTGAAAGAAAAAATACTTTAAAGGAACCTTATTGAAACAATTGACAAAACTGGGAAAAGGGCAATGAACTGGACTAAAATAATCCTTCAACAAAGTTCCTAAATTTGGTGACTTCAATGCTACCCAGTAAAAGAATCTTCTTATTAAGAAATACACATGAAAATATTTAGAGATAAAAGATCATGTTGTATGTAACTTACTCTCAAATCATTCAAGAGAAAAGTTTTATACACATACATGCATAAAGAGGAAGAAAGAAAGCAAAAATGATAAAGCAATAGGTTGACGGGTCTTCTAAAAATTCATGTCCACCCAGAAGCTTTGAATGTTACCTTATTTGGATATAGGTTTCTTCCAGATATAATCAAGTTAAGATAAGGTTATACTGGATTAGGAAAGTTTGGACACAAACACACCGGAGAAAGCCATGTGAAGATGGAGACAGAGATCACTGTCATGCTGCCACAAGCCAAGGAAAATCAAGAACTGCCAGCAACCACCAGAAACTGGGAAGAGATGAGGAAGAATCCTTCTGGACCCTCAGGAAGGAAACAGCCTTGCCAGTGCCTTGATTTTGGAATTCTAGCTTCCAAAACTGTGAGAAAATAAATTTCTGTTGTTTTAAGCCACCTAGTTTATGGTACTTTTTTATGGCAGCCCTATGGAAACTAATACAGTAAGTAATAGATGAATCTGGGTAAAAGGTATACGGGTGTTTTTTGTACTAATTCATGCAAAGTTTTTAGTCTTCCTAACAGCCTTCCTCAGAACAAAAGTGTTTAACTTCGAAGCAAAGTTTTTTTTGTAATTTTGAAATTATTTCCATTGACAGATGAGTGGATAAACAATACGTGGCATATACACAGAATATTATGAATATTATTAAACCATAAAAAGGAAGGCAATCTGTCACACACTACAACTTAGATGAACCTTGAGGACATTATGCTAAGTGAAAAAAGCAACTCACTTATTCCACTTATATGAGGTACCTAAAATAGTCAAATTCAGAGACAGGAAGTAAAATGGTAGCTACCATGGACTGGTGGGAAGGGGGAAATGAGCAGTTATTATTTATTGGGTAGAGAGTTTCAGTTCTGGAGGTGGTCAGTGGTGACGATTGCAGAATGTGAATGTACTTAATGTCACTAAACTGTACACTTAAAAATGATTAAAATGGTCAATTTTATGTTATGTATATTTTACTACAAAACATACAAAATTATTGTATATGCTTGGAAGTAAGGTGGTCTTGACAAGTTGATTTTAAATTTTACATGGAAATGCCAAGTATCAGTAATAGCTAAAAAGTGTTGAAGAACAAGGTGGGAGGAATAACTCTCAGTTATCAAGACTTAACTAAACCTATAGTAACTGAAATAGTGTGGTAAGGAAGTAAAGAACACTTCTACAGACTCACCACCATAAATAACCTTCTACCAGGATTTTACACCCACATATTTTACCTTCCGTTAGCTCAACTCTATCTAAGGCCAACCCACCTATTTATGCAACAGATCCCATCCCTTCTTCCCTTCTCAAAGTCTTTACTGAGGCAACTCTCCCATCTGTCACCATGTGTGTATTCTTAAATAAATTAAGTGTAATTATTTAGAAAATAAAAATATTCACTTACCTTTTTTGAATTTATGTATAGGGAGCTTCTTAAGTTGATCTTTACGAAGTCTGTTTCTTCTCGCTCTATGTCTATCCTGGACAAATTTTGTGATCTAAAAGTAAAAGGGATAAAAAGAATCATATATTAAACATGCAAATAAAAATGGCCATTAAAATATCAAATATCTTCTAAGTTTCTGGATAACTGCTGAAAATGAATTCAATTTACTTAAATCCTAATGACAATATTAATCATTTTAATTACCCCATTAAATTACTCTTTGAATGTTTATTCATTGACTTAAATTATCTTTAATTTATTCCAACAAAAACATTGTAAATAACATGTTTGTTTGAAAAAACACAAACGGTAAACTATAGGTTACAAAGAAAATGAAGAATAGGAAAGTTGAAATTCCTGTAATTTATAAACTAAAAAATTTGGCGAGGATGTGGAGAAATAGGAACGAACCCTTTTGCACTGTAGAAAGCAGTATGGAGTTACCTCAAAATATTAAAAACAGAACTGCCTTATGACCCAGCAATTCAACTTCTGGGAATTTATCCCAAAAAACCCAAAACACTAATCTGAAAGAATATAAGCACCCCTATGCTTATTGCAGCATTACTTACAATCGCCAAGATTTGGAAGCAGCCCTAGTGTCCATCAGTAGTTGAGTGGACAGAACAACTGTGGTACATTTAACGCAATAGAATACTACTCAGCCGTAAAAAAGAAGAAAACTTTACACTTGAGACAGCACAGCTCGATCTGGAAATATTATGCCAAGTGAAATAAGCCAGTAGAGAAAGACAAATGACATATGATTTCACTCATATGCAGAACCTAATGAACAAATTGAAGTAACAAGCAAAATAAGAGACAGATTCATAGAACAGTCTGACAGCTCTGGAGGGGGATGTTAGGGGATCAAGCAAGAAAGAAAAAGGACTCATGGACATGGACAACAATGTGGTTGTTGTGTGGGGGAGGTGGAAGAGGGTATAAGGGGGATAAATGGTAATGAAAAAAATACAATAAAATATATTTTTAAAAATTTAATTAGGAATCACAATACAAAAAAAATAAAAATAAAAGAACTGAAAAAAATTTCAAACATACACTTATTGGCCACTGTACTTGCAATTCTAGCAGAAAAATACATAACACCTCTACTACAAATATTCAGAAATGCTAGATAACATACAAAAGAGTTTTAACTATAAATTACTATGTTTGCAAGAATAAAAAGGAAGTCCATAGGGTTAGACCCAGATGCCAAAGCAACATCCACAAAAGAAAATTTTGACAAATTTAACTACATCAATGTTAAGGACTTCTGTCCTTAAACGATACAGTTAAAAGATAAAAGACAAGTCACACACTGGGAAAAAATATCTGCAAACTGCATATCTTATAAGGGATTTGTATCCAGAATATAAAAAGAACCCAAACTCAATAAGAAAACAAGCAATCCAATAGAAAAAAATGGGGCAAAATATTTGAATCAACACTTCATCACAGAAGATCTAAGGATGACAACTAATCACTTGAAGAGATGCTCAACAAATCAGTCAAGAGGAAACAAAAATTAAAATCACAAATACCACCATATACCTATTAGAAGGACTAAAATTAGAAAGGCTGACTATACTAATTGTAGGGCTGTAAAATGGTACCACCACACTGAAAACCAGTTTGGTTGTTTCTTATAAGTTTAAACACACATTTACGATATGACCCAATCATTCTACTCCTACTTATATCTACCCACTAGAAATAAAAGTATACATCCATACAACTTGTATACAAGCATGCATGTCCAAATGTCCATCAACAGGTAAATGGATAAACAAAACTGTGGTATGTCCATACAACAGATATAATTTGGCTATAAAAAGAAATGAATAATTAATGTACTCAATAACATTTATAAATCATATAATAATTATTCTGAGAGAAAGAAGGCACACGCAAAAGACTACAAAAGCAGATCTGTGGTTGCCTAGGGTTGGGGTTGAGTGGGATATGAAGGGGAAAGTGAAAGGGGTTGGAGGGAGGGACTACCAAGAAGCATGAGAAAACTTTTTGAGCTGATCAATATTTCATTATCTTGATTCTGGTGGTGGCTTCATAGATATACATGTTAAAACTTGCGAAATTATATAATTTAAATATGTGAGGTTAATTATATGTTAATCATACATCAATAAAATTGGAACTTACATCCAGAGTGGGGCAAAAGTTGTTTATATGGAAAATACAATAATTACAAATACAAGAAAAAAACTCTTGTGATTTGTATGCTTACAACTATAAACCTACTTTTACTCCACCCTGTATTTCAATAAAGCTGTTTTAAATATAGTGGAGAAAACACTAGACAAAACAAATGCACGAGCTCACACAAAAGTACATATATGAAACTTTGCACACCACAATTCTTTTTACACACATGGGGGATGTTTGTAAGAGATAACTAAAAAACAAGTCTTTGGAAATAACCAAATAACCCATAACATACAATGTTCCCTGACTACAATGCAACTGAATTATAAGTCAATGGGGGGAAAAAAGATATGGGAAAAAATATATATTTTGAACATTTAAAATAGATAGTTCATAAGTCACAAAAGAAATCACAACAGATATTTGAGTTTCTGAAGGGCCCTTATTTATAATCAGCATGCCTCTTCACCAACTGTATTCTAAATAACGTGAGAAATAAGATGATGAACTGGCAGATGGAAACAAGTGGAGTACCTAACTCAGTGGAGAAAGAGATAGAACTTTTTACTGAACCCCAGAATTAGATTGCTTTTCTCACCCACATATAGACAAAGGCAACTCTGGAATGGAGAAGGCCTTCTCTTCATCCTCCCCTAGAATGGCAGAACCAGTTCTGGGAGAGCTGAAGACAGGTTGGTCCCAAGAGAAAGGTGAAGGTGAATCAAGTACGCCCTAATTTATTCTTCCCAAATATACCACACAAATAAAAACTTCATCTTCCCTAAGACCAAATGAGTGAAAGAGTAGGGAAGGGCTAGGAGTTACAGTAATTGAATTCCCCCTTCACATAGATGGAGAGACATCAGAGTCTTAAAGAAACATATATAAAACAATGAAAAAAATATGAACAAACCAATTAAAATAAAAATATTCCTTATCAAAATTTGTGAGTTACAGCTAACATGATGGTTAGAGAAATTTATAACCTAAATGTATATACTAGAAAGAAAAAAATTTTTTTAAGCATTCAGCTGAACAAGCTAGACAACCAATATATCCATGCAAAATAGAACAAATAATGATAAGAGCAGATATTCATGAAATAAATGAAAAGAAAAGACTTTAGAAGCTCCACTGGAATGTAAATTGCTTGATATCAGAGATTTTTACCTATCTTCAGGCCCTAGAGTAGTGCCTAGTTCATCCTAAGTGAAAAATAAATACTTGTTGAATAAAAAAATTTAAAAATCTCTCAAAGTCTTCTCTGAAAAGAGAAAAAAACTGGCAACAGTGTGCAAGACACAGATGGATATGAAGAGAACTCATTCCACATATAGTAGAAATTCTCTTTAAATTGTAATATAAATATATAAATATTATAAATCACCTTATGTCACTATTTTTGATAATGGACAAAACAAGATAATTTCCTAGAAATATAATTTAGTAGGAAGTAGACAACCATCTGAATGTCTAGGTAACCATGAAAAATATCAGTAGACCTAGATGATTTGAGGCAAAAAGTCAAGTCACAGACAATTCCAACTTCAGAAAAAATTTAGAAAATGGAAAATGAGAGAAAGTCTCAATTTTATTGGGCTAGTTTTATTATGTCTGGTCATTTTTATGTCATTTAAAACATTGTAAAATATACATAAAACTTACTATCTTACCCATTTTTAAGTGCACAGTTCTGTGACATTAAGTAGACTCAAATTGTGCTACCATCACGACTATCCACCCATAAAATTATTTTCATCTTGCAAAATACAACTCTGTACCAATTAAACAGTAATTCTCCATTCTCCTCTTCCTACAACCCTCAGCAACTACCATTCTACTTTTGGTCTCTGAATCTGACTACTCTAGGTACCACATATAAAAAGAATCATACAATATTTGTCCTTCTGTGACTGGCTTATTTGCCTAGCATAATGTCCTGTAGGTTCATCCATGTTGTAGCAAGTGTCAGCACTTCCTTCCCTTTTTAAGGTTGAACAATATTCCATTCTATGTCTATGCCACATTTTGTTTATTCATCTATTAATGAACAACTGGGTTGCTTCTACCTTTAGCTATTGCAAACAGTGCTGCTATGAACATAGTTTCAACTCCTTAGTTTCAATTCTTTTGAGTAATGCCCTGAAGTGGAATTGCCAGATCATAATGATAATTTATGTTTAGATTTTTAAAGAATTGCTGTAGTGGCTGCTCCATTTAACATTCCCAACAGTACTCAAGGGACTGTCTAGTTCTAATGTCAAGATTATTCAAGCTCCATAAAACAGAAACTTTCTCTTACCTAGAAATTCAGATGGCTAATATTTTATTTAGGATTAATTGCACTATGCCCAAGTGTAAAACTGACTGACACATATTAAAAATCTGAATAATCCAAAATGCAAAGACAAAATGTATACATCATAATCAAAGTTTATCCCCCAAATACAAGAATTTTTAAAATTTATATAACAAATTAATATAATAAAATTTAATAAAGAGAGAAAACCAATGATCATTATAACAGATAGAGGACATAATTCAAGCACCCGTTCTTTTTTTTTTTAAAGGAAATAAATATTTGGTTTCTTTTATTTCTAATCCTTATACTGTTTTTTTCTCATGTTCTACCAGAAAATATAACACAATACTAATAGAAGTTCCAACAATAGGCATCCTTTTTTTGTTCTCAGCTTTCAAGGGAAGTCTTCTAATAATTCACTTTTAATGATATCCATTTAAAGTTTTTAGTCAATAATCTTTATTAGCTTAAAGGTATTTACTTCTATTCCCTGTTTGCCCAAGAGTATTTTTTGTTTGTTGTTCTAACTTTATACTTTCTTGTTTCTACGCTAAAAACCCAAGAGAATCAACAAATTCAAATGATCAGAACAGGAGAATTCAGCAAGTTTATAGATACAAAATTATTATATAAAAATTAATAATAGCCATTGTCCAAATCACTGTTTCTAAAGAAAACTCTTCAATAAAAGAAACCAGGACACAACAAAACAAAAATCAGAAAAAGAAAAAAAAATCTAAAAAACAAAAAAAAAACAATGATAATAAAGAATTATAATACTTTCAAAAAAAAGGAAACCAGGGCTTCTTGGAGAAATGTCTGATTTTAGGGCTGAGGCAAAAAAAATTTAAGATGAGCCTGAGCCTTCCTATAGTACCAGACAGTAAAAAAGTACTTTAAAAAAAGGGTCAAATCAAAGGGATACAAAAGCAAGCCTAATACAGCTCCCAATGGCCAAAACTCAAACAATTTAAACAAGAAAAATCAATAATGTAGTATTTTACACAAGTGTAAGATAAACATACATCAATACTTATTTAATGTAAATAAATGAATGAGTGAATAAATAAATGCAAGAAGAGACAAATCTTCCTTTCAAAAGAATTCTAAATAATATATGTGGATACTCCCTGCTATCCCCAGGAAGTGAAGACTAATTCTTGCCCCTCTCTACCTTTACGGTGGGCTATATTTACTGCCTCATTTCCAAAATAAGAGTAGAAGAGAACAAGAGAAAAATAGTAACTTTATAGTGGAGAAACTTGGCAAACACTACCTTAAACACGGGAGGAAGGTTAACATCATCAGTGATGTTATGCAGAGATCACATGCCCCCTGACATGATATGATGAAAAGGGCATTTTACCTCTGATATTCTTTTCAAAAACCCATAATCCAGTCTAATCATAAGAAAAACATCAGATTGCGGGACATTCTACAGGATACCTGGCCAGAGCTCTTTAAGACTGTCAAGGTCATGAAAAATAAGAAAAGACTGAGAAACTGTCATAGATCAGATGAGATTGGAAAGATGTGATAATTAAATACAATGGCATACTCTGGATTGGGTATATTAATGGAAAAACTAGTGAAATCCATACAAAGTCTGGGGTTTAGTTACTGGTAATGTACCAATGTCAGTTTCTTAGTTTTGAGAAATGTACTATGATAATGTAAAATGTTAACAATGGGTAAAGTAGATAAGAAATGTACAAAAATCTCCTTTGCAATTTTTCTATAAATTTTAATGTTATTCCCAATAAAAGTTTACTGTAAAACAATCAATAATGTTCTTATAGCCTAGTAATAACCAATTAGAAAATGCAATTTCAAAAATGTTTAACAAAAGACCTAAATAAAAGAAATACCACATCATAGGAAAATTAAACATTTCAAAGATGCCATTTAATTTTTAATCTATGAACTCAATGCAAGAATAAATTTAATTAGAGGTTGATATATTCTTTATCAAAAATAAATTTAAAAGTTTGAACAGTGGGATTGTTTTATATCTATGCAAATCAAGCCCTCAGACCACTTTTTACTTAACATTTTAACATTAAAGTTTTCAAACAGAATAAAGGGTTGAAAGTATTTTTATAATAAATATCCATAGAGACACTACCTCGATTCTGTAATTAACATTTTACTATGCTACTTTTTATTATATATCTATCCATTCCTCTATCCATTAATAAATCTCTTTTTCTCTTAATGTTTTACAAAGTAAGTTTCAGGTATCAGTATATTTCCCTCAAAATACTTCAGTATGTATATCATTACTTAGAATTTAGTTATTTTTTTAAAATTCTCTTTTCAAGTAAAATTTACATACAATAAAATGTACAAAATTTAATTATACAATTTGGTGATTCAGGCATTAGTATCATTGAAATCTCTCAAGATAAAGAACATGATGCACACCCCAGAAACTTCCCACATACCCATCCCAGTAAATCCCTCGCCCCTCCCTAGCCCCCAGAAGCAATCAGTGTTCTCATTTTTTCTACCCAGATTATCTTTGCCTTTTCTAGAGCCAGTTACATAAATGGATTCACATAAAAAGCCTTAATGTAAGGTTTCTCAATATAATTTTTTTTAGAGCCATTCATACTATTTTAAAAAAGTATTTAAAATCAATTTACCTACCATGAAAATGACTATCAAGATGAGACAGATGCCCACTATGATAAGAAAAGGAATTAGATAGTATTCCAGAGGAAGACTAAATTCTGGAACTAAGATAACATGGCCCCTAGAAGAAAAGAAGAATTAATAAATGAGAAATACTGTTACCAAATTGATGCTAATCAAAACCAAATATGTTTTTAAAGCATTTAGACATTATAATTCAATCCATTAGACACATCTCATTTACTAATATATAATTTTCAATAACTTAAGGGATGATTTTTCCATTTTAATTCTATTTTACATATTTGCCAAAATCATTTGTCCACATAATTAAAAGAAGCTTTTAGACTGATTAGGGGAAATCAGCTCATTGATAATTACTGGAAACAAATCATTTACTGAATTTAGTAACAAAGACAAAAGTGCATATCTTACAAGCAAAATCAGCATTAAAATAATGGCAATACCTTGGGTAGTATATCAACAACAACCCCACCCCAACCAAATTACTGTTTATCAATTTCCCCTGTGGAAAAACTCTGAAGCCACCAATGATGAAAATACTCTCCCCTTCCTCCCTATATGCTTTCATAAACTTGTTATACCAGACAGAGACAACGGACACAGTCCCTGAACTCCACACTGTTTGCGAGATATGGAATGGAAAACAAACTGGTAAAAGAATTCAAAGGAGTTGTAGCTTCCTCTCTATTCTCCATCTTCTCCACTGCTTAACTGGAAAATAAAAACACACACACGCACACTACAAAAATATATATGTTGTCAGCAGTGAGGTGGAGAATGCTACATGCCTTATTTCCCTTTGTTACTAACATGTTATTAGTTACTGTAAAATTACTATTTTAAAAATTGACAGGGACTCATGAAATGAAACTGTGATCAGAGTAGGCATACCATTTGTGTTGGATGAGCAAATTCTACATGGCAGCAAAATCCTGCATTAGAAAATATCCTAAGTCTAGGGAAGGGTCTGTAAACTGGTCAGTAATATGACTGATTTCCCCATTGTACTCCTGTGCTACTCAACTAATACAGTGTCGGCAACACCACTTTGCTATCCACTGCTCGGTGATTAATTTCAGTAGCGAAGCCAGGTACTTCGTAACACAAGGATTAAATGCAAAACAAAAATTCTCAATTTTATAAAAGGAAATAAAAATAGGTTGGCTCCTCCTCCCATATAGAGATACTTAGGACATCACAGTACTTCAGAAAAACACCACGAAAGTCAATTACTTCGATTTCAAAGTGACTTTTTAAAATCCTTGCCCGAGGATATATTTACTGATCTTGAGAGAGAGGAAGGATAGGAGAGAAGTGGGGGTGGGGAGGACATGAGCACGTTGTTCCACTCATTTATGCATTCATTGATTGATTCTTGTATGTGCCTTGACCAGGGGTAGAATCCATAACCTTGGTGTGTGGGGATGACACTAACCAACTGAGCTATCTTCATTACTTGAACAAATAAAAGGATATACCATGTTCTTAGATAAGGAAATTTGACATCTCCACTAAATTAATTTATAAGTATAATGTAATTTCAGTGAAAATACCATCAGGTTTTTTGGGGGCTACACAACTGCTTATTAAAGTCCTTTGGAAGGAGAAAGCCAAACCCTCATACAGTGCTAGAGCACAAACTCTGGAAAGCAGTCTAGCTTTATTTCTATTTCCTCTGTCCAGGCTCCCACAGCTGAGCCTGCAGATTCATCCCTGACCAATTCGTACCAGAACAATTTGTATTTGAAAAAGATGTTTAAACAGCTTTAGTATCTTATCACACAACCTCCATGTTCACCACTAAATATAATATATATTCCATGAGCTCTGTAGCTAAGATTTTGATCACTGAAGCAGAATCCTAAACAACCCAGGAAAGTGTCTTACTCTCCTTTCCATGAGTTTCCAGACTAATTTCAAACCAGGTGTCTTGGCCTAAACTTTATAACAACTATTACTCTAATTTCCCAATCCCTATGTGGACACATGAGGTATTGCCTTGTTTTCTGTTTTGATAGCAACCCCCACCATCTTCAATCAAAGAGCCAGAGCCAAACTACTGAGCTCCAATGGATATACAACCACACACAAAGCCTTTCTTCCGGGGGTGGGGGGTGGGGGTGGGGTTGCTGGGAGAGGGGTGATGCTGGGCAGAGGGGAGCAAAGGGAAAAAAATTGGAACTATTGTAACAATATAATCAATAAAATATACTTTAAAAAAATAAATAAATAAAATAAAAAATAAATAAGTAAAACGAAACAGAGCTTGAAGAAATGACTGATTCCAGGTTAGGGGAAGGAAAAGAAGACAGGCCTGGAACATCTTGTCATACACCAAAAAAAAGGAGCAATCGAAAGCTCCTAGATTCCTGTCAAAAGCAATCAGGATTAAACTTGAAGTCTGAAATGGAACAATGTGAACATCAATAATGATAATAACTACAGACTTCTGGCCAAGATGGAGGTGTAGGTAGACAAAACTTCACCTCCTTGCACAACCATAAGAAGGATCACAACTAACCTAAAAGAAAAAACAGAACTGCCAGAAAAGCAACTGTATGGGAGTCTGACAATCAAGGATTTAAAGAATATTTATTCATCCAGACAGGTAGAAGGGGCAGAGATGAAGAGCTAGGGCAAAGAGGATGTGGTATGGCAGTGGTGGTGGTGGCAGCGTGGTGGCGGCAAGGCAGCGGCCAGTGGAAAAGGTGGTCCCACATGTGGCAGATAAAAGCTGGGAGGGACACCTGGGGAGCAATCCCAGGCCGAGGCCAGACTGTGCAGCCCAGGGTTCCAGTGCCAGGAAAATAAAGCCCCATAGCTTCTCGCTGTGAAAACTAATGGGGGTTGGGGTGGCAGAAGAAACTGCCTGTCTCTCAGGAGAGTTTGTTTAGAGGACCCCTACAGTCCTAGAACACATGCAAAACCGCCCACTCTGGGAACCACCAGCAGGGCAACAGCTAGAGGGATGCCAGTTGCATATGGGAAGTGGGTGAAATGACTGGAAAGGGGGGGAGTGTTGAGCAAGTGGCACTGTTCCCTCTCTGACGCCTCTCCCACACACAGTGCCACAACATGGTGAAACAAGCTGCCCGCCCTGGTGAATACCTAAGGCTCTGCCCCTTATAATATAACAGGGAATCAAAGCAGCTCTACTGAATACACAGAAACAAACACAGGGAGGCTGCCAAATTTAGGAGGCAAAGAAATACAGCTCAAATGAAAGAGCTGGTACAAAACCTCCCCAAAAGAACTAAGTAAAATGGAGATAGCCAACCTATGAGATGCAGAATTCAGAACACTGGTGATAAGATGCTCAGAGAAGTCATAGAGTACAGTAAAAAAATAAAGGAAGAAATGAAGGTTGCACAGTGAAATAAAGAAAAATATATAGGGAACCAACAGTGAAGGGAAGGGAGCTGGGATTCAAATCAACAATTTGGAACAAAAGGAAGAAATAAACATTCAACCAGAACAAAAAGAAGCGGGGAGGGGGGAGAAAACCATGAGGAGAGGCTTAGAAACATCTGGGACAACTAAATGAACCAACACCCGAGTCACAGGGGTGCCAGAAGGAGAAGAAGAGCAAGGAACTGAAAACTTATGTGAAAAAAATAATGAAAGAAAACTGCCCCAATGTGGCAAAGGAAATAGACATACATATCCAGGAGGTACAGAGTCCCAACAAGTTGAACCCAAAGAGGACCACACCATGGCACATAATTAAAATGCCAAAGGTTAAAGATAGAGAATCTTAAAAGCAGCAAGAGAAGAGTTACCTACAAAATCAGACTGTCAGCTGATTTCTCAAAAGAAACTTCGCAGCAAGAATGCACTAGCAAGAAGTATTCAATGTGATGAAAAGTAAGGACCTACAACCAAGATTACTCTATCCAGCAAAGCTATCATTTAGAATGCAAGGGCAGACAAAAAGGTTCATCATGACCAAGCCATTGTTATATGAAATGTTAAAGGGACTTATTTAAGAAAAGAAGATCAAAACTATGAACAGTAAAATGGCAAGAAATTCACAACTATCAACAACTGAATCTAAAAGCGAAAATTTTAAAAAGTAGGCAAATAACTAGAACAGGAACAGAATCACAGGTATGGAAATCATGTGGAGGGTTGTCAGTAGGGAGGGGTAATGGGGAGAATGGAGAAAATGGTGCAGGGATTGAGAGGCATAACTGGTAGGTACAAAGAAGACAGGGGATTTTGAGACTAGTAAAGGAAATGGAGAAGCCAGAGAACTTATATGCATGACCCATGGACATGAACTAAGTGGAGGGGGATGGCGGGATAGCTGGAGGGAAGGGAGGTACCAAGCAGAGGGGGACAAAGGGAAAAAACATTGGGACAGCTGTATTAGCATAATAAAACATACTTTTAAAAAGGTAATAATTACAATAAACTGAAGCATATGCAATAGGTTTTAACTCATGAATGAGTTTGCTATAATACTTTAAATACATATACTAAATCATCTTTGGAAGATACTAGCAAACCATGTCATTCTAAAACACAGTAAAGGGAAAGAATAAAGTGTTTATCTTATTTTACCTAAACACGTTGTACATCAAAGTTGTCAAATAATTGATAAGGTGCAAGTCATCTTTAGACAAGGATTTTAATAAATGAGGAAGAAATTATACTATTAAATTACGTCACAAAGATAGGACCAAATATTGTGTCTCTTCATGGAAACATGAAATACCATATATAAAATATTTTTGCTTAATCTATTCTTATGGCCCTACAATAAGTCTTTAATTGAAACAAACCTCAAGATCTAATGAGCAGTTTATAGGGAAAATAAGTAACAAAGGAATATTCCAGACAATACCCAAGGATGCAATCAGGAAAGTCCAGATTGCAGTAAAATACACAAGACAAAAAAAAAAAAAAAGACATAAGAACCACTGCAGTGTATGGACATTATTTGGAACACTAAAAATATTTTTAAAAGGACTTCTGGCCAAGATGGAGGCGTAGACAGACATGCTGTGTCTCCCTCCACAACTAAGAAGGAATATAACTACCTCAAAACTAGAAACAACCAGAAATTCCAAAAAATCAAACTGCATGGAAGTCCAGCAAACGAAGATATAAAGAAGAAATATCCAGACAGGTAGGAGGGGCGGAGAGGACATGGTGTGGTGGCGGCAGGAGCAAACCAGCAGAAAGCACAGTCACATGTTTTAAAATCAGGAGGGACACCTGGGGAGCGTTCATAGCTCCTCACCGGACCTCGCAGCCCACAGTCCCAGCACCAGGGAAAATCAAGCCTCACTACTTCTAACTGTGCAAGCCAGTGGGGGTTGGGGTGGAAAAAGAAACTCCCAGTCTCTCAGCAGAGTCCGCTTGTTTAAAAGACCCTCACAGTCCTACAACATCTGCAGACCCACTCACTCTGAGAATGATGGCCAGTCCACTGCAGAAGTGGGAGAAGTGCCTAAAAAAGGGGCGAGTGCTGGGCAAGCGGCATTGTTCCTTCTCAGACCCCTCCCCCATAAACAGCGCCACACGTGGTGAAACAGGTCACCCGTTACTGACGAATACATAAGGCTCCGCCCTTTATAATGTAGTAGGAGCGACAGCTCTCCCTGGGACACGGAAGCAAACAAACACAGGAGACTTCGGGCCAAGATGGAGGCCTAAACTGACACACTCTGTCTCCCTCCACAACGAAGAAGGACTACAAATACCGCAAAACCAGAAATAACCAGAGTTCCAGAAAATAAATGGAAGTCCAACATATGAAGTTATAATGAAGTGGTGCTCGTTCGGACAGGTAGGAGGGGCGAAGCTGGGGAGGAGAGGCCAAGCTGTGCTGTCTGCAGCAGAAGCAATGATGGAAAAAGGACAACAGTAAGCAGACATCTGTATTTAGGGGGAGGCGAGAAGCGCCCGGGGAGCACCCTCAGCTGCAGACCAGACCCGTCAGCTTGCGATTCCAAAGATGGGGAAGGCAGACCTCTATTGCCTTGGACTGTGAAGCCCAGAGGGGGTGGGGATGGAGGAGGAGGCTCCCGGTCTCTCAGCGGAGAGTAAACAGCAAGAATCCATCTTGGACCCCCACCCCCACACAAAATGCCACAGCATGTTGAGAAGGGTTGCCCTGTTGTGAGAAGTGCACGGGGTTCCGCCCCCTATAGCGTAGGAGGTATGACAGCCCTGCCCAGGAAGCAAAGGTAAACGCAAAACTCTCAGGATGGCACAGATCATGGTAGAGATCCCAGTGACGCAGCTGACCAGACAGAAAATATCTAATCTAACAGCTCAGCAAATAGGAAATCTTTCTGAGGCTCAGTTCAGAGCTTTGGTTATAAATGTGCTTACAGACCTAGCAGCAGATCTTAAACAAGACAGGGAAGGAATGAAGGCTAGCCCTGCTGAAATGAACAAAAACACATACGAAACTAGTGGTGAGGGAAAGAAAACCGGGGATCAAATCAACAAATCGGAACATAGGGAAGGAACAAACAGTCGACCAGTGAAGGAAGAGGAAACAAAAAGTGAGGAAAATGAGGAGAGGCTTAGAAACTTATCGGACAGTATAAGCAGGCCAACATCCGAATCATAGGGCTGCCAGAAAGTGAAGAAGAACTAGAAATGGAAAAATTATGTGAAAAAATAATGAAACAGAACTTCCCTGACTTGGGGAAGGAAATACTTACAGGTCCAGGAAGCACAGAGAGTTAAAAAAAAAACTGGACCCAGGGAGAACTACATCAAGACACATTATAATCAAAATGTCAAAAATTAAGGATAAAGAGAGAATCTTAAAAGCAGCAAGAGAGAATTACATACAAAGGTGTCCCAATAAAACTGTCAGCTGATTTCTCAAAAGAAACTCTGGAGGCGAGAAGGGACTGGCAAGAAATATTCAAAGTAACAAAAAGCAAAAATTTACAACCATGATTACTCTATCCAGTGAAGCTATCATTCAGAATTGAAGCGCAGAGAAAGTGCTTCCAGGACAAAGTAAAACTGAAGGAGTTCATCAGATCCAAACCACTGTTATATGAAATGTTCAAGGGACTTGTTTAGAAGGAGGATCAAAACTATGAACATTAAAATGAAAACGGTATCACAACAACCAACAACAGAAGCTAGGGAATTGAGACAAAGGCAGACTAAGTAGGCAAGTAGAGGGTGAAAAAAATTAATAGGTATGGGGAACATTTGGGTGGGAGGTCAGTGGGGAGAGGGAAGGGGGGAAAGGGAGAGAGATGGTACAGGAATTAAGAAGCATAGTAGGAGGGAGTGGAGTAGATAGGAAGGTGTTGAGAACTATATGCACAACCAATGAGCATGGACTAAGGGGGGCGGGGGTGGACAACTGGAGGAAGGGGATAACTGGGTGGAGGGGAACAAAGGGAAAAGAAATTGGGACAACTGTAATAGCATAAACAATAAAGCATTAAAAAAAATAAAAGAATCACTGAAAAAAAAAAATGAGAAAAACTTCCTAAATTTTGCGAAGGAGATGGACCTACAAGTCCAGGAAGCACGGAGGGGCCTGGGCAAGCTGGACCCAGAGGGGATCACACCAGAATGCATCATGATTGAGATGCCAAAGGTGAAAGATAAAGAGAGCCCTGGGGGCAGCTAGAGAGAGGCAGAGAGTTGCCTACAGAGCGGTGCCTATAGGACTATCAGCTGATTTCTCAGAGGACACTTTGCAGGCAGGAAGGAATTGGCAAGCAGTATTCAATGTGATGAAAAGCAACCCACAACCAAGATTACTCTATCCAGCAAAGCTATCATTTGGAATGGAACGGCAGATGAAATGTTTCCCAGACGAGGTGAAGCTAAAGGAGTTCATCATCACCAAGCCATTATTACATGAAATGTCAAAGGGACTTACTTAAGAAAAAGAAGATCAAAACTATGAACACTAAAATGACAACAAACTCACAACTATCAAGAACTGAATCTAAAAAATAAAAACAAAATTCAACTAAGCAAATCAGAATAGGGACAGAATCATAGGTATGAGGATCATATGAAAGGTTATCAGCTGGGAGGGGGAAGGGGAAAAAATGGGGAAGTGGTGCAGGGATTAAGAAGCATACTTTGTTGGTACAAAATAGACAGGGGAAGTTACGAATAATATAGGAAAGGGTGAAGCCGAAGAACTTATATGCACAACCCATGGAAATGAACTAAGAGGGGTGGGATTGCTGGAGGGAAGGGGGGTACTGGGCAGAGGGGAGCAAAGGGGAAAAAATTGGAACTACTGTAACAACATAATCAATAAAATATACTTTAAAAAATATATTAAAAAGGATTTCAAACAGTTGGGAAAATCTGAAGACTGAAATATGTTTTAATATTGAATGTTTACTTTTTGAAAAAAGATACAATGATAATATGATTATATTTCTCTATATAAATTTATCTTTTAGTGCGATGTTAACAGTTGAAGGATGGGATATCTGGGACTTGCTTCAAAATAATCATGATGTGGGGAGATCCAAGATGGCGGAGGAGTAAGTGGAAGCTACACTAACCTCCTCCCAGGACCAGTCTGGATTTACAACTTAATTTTGGAGAAATCATCTGGAATAACCAACGGAACACTAGCTGGAAAGAAGTCTTATAACCACGGAGAGACAGAAAAGGCCGCTACATCACAACGTGACCGGTAGGGAGTGCGGAGACGCGGAAGGGCTGGCTGGGCTCACACGGGTGGCTGCTGAAGGGACTGAGAAACAGCTCAGCAGCCGGGGATTCCCCCTGAGAAGGGCAGGGTCTAAACCCCCAGCTGGGCTTCCCAGCCTACAGCGACAGAGTGGAAAGTAAAATAGTATCAGCTGTGAAAAGCGAAAAGCCACAGGCTTTCTTGCTAGCCGGAGAGAAACAGCAGGAGAAAAAGAGCTCTTAAGTGGATCACATACGAAAATATTTTGGCCACCACTTACCCTGGGCTCAAGCAGAGGGAAGGCAGAGAGGACTGGAGACACTTGGGGAGAATTTGGCACGGTGGCTTTGAGGGGAGAACGGGAGGAGCAGCTGACTGGGTCCCAGTGCTGACTCATCCCCAGTACTGCGGGTAGACCATTCCCCTCCAAGTGGCGTCAGCCTGAGGGGAAGCAAAAGCCCTGCCTACAGGAATTAAGCTGCCACACCCACAGTTCTTAAGCCTGACAGCTAATCACAGATTGAATAGATTAACAATCAAAGAAGACAGACAACAGCAGTAGATCCCTGGAAGTCTCCAACAGGCTGCCTAGGGCCAGACTGGTACATGATCTGACGCCACCAGAGGCAGATCCAGGAAGTGAAGATCATTCCAAGAAGCACCAACAAACAATAGGAGTCAAAAAAATGGGGAGACAGAGAAACAACCTCCCATCAAAAGGAAAGGTAGAATCCCCAGAAAGAGTGCTAAATGAAATAGAGGGGAGCGAACTATCAGATATGGAATTCAAAACATGGATTATGGAGAAGCTGAATGAGCTCAGCGGAAACTTCAAAGAACTCCAGAAAAACTACAAGGAACTCACAGAAAATTACGTGAGCATGAAAAAGGACATAGAAGCTATCAATAAGAGCCAGGAGGAAATGAAAAATACGATCTCTGAATTGAAGAACACAGTAGAAGGAATTAAAAGCAGGCTAGAGGAAGCAGAAGATCGGATCAGCGAGCTGGAGGACAACCTACACAAAAACTCCCAGACAATGCAACAAAATGAAAAAAGACTGAACAAGACTGAAGAGGTTCTAAGACAGCTGCAGGACAACATGAAACGTAATAATATCCGTATCATAGGAATTCCAGAAGGAGAAGAAGAAGAGCAAGGGATAGAAAACCTCTTTGAAAAACTAATGACAGAAAACTTTCCTAACATGACGAGAGAAAGAGTCACGCAAGTCCAGGAAGCACAGAGGGTCCCAATGAAGATGAACCCCAACAGGCCCACCTCAAGACACATCATAATTAAAATGGCAACATTCAAAGACAAAGAGAGGATCCTAAAAGCAGCAAGAGAAAAACAACTAATAACATACAAGGGTACTCCAATAAGGCTATCATCAGATTTCTCAGCAGAAACACTACAAGCCAGAAGGGAATGGCAAAAAGTATTCCAAGCAATGAAAAACAAAGGCCTACAACCTAGAATACTATACCCAGCAAAGCTCTCATTCAAAATGGAGGGTGAAATAAGGAGCTTCCAAGACAAAAGAAGGCTAAAAGAATACATCTCCACCAAACCAGCAATGCAAGAGATGCTAAAAGGTCTGCTCTAAGAAGATAAAGAAACAGAGAGAGACAGAGAAGAACACGAGTACAAAGGGGAAAAATGACAATGAATAAGTACTTATCGGTAATAACCTTAAATGTAAATGGATTAAATGCTCCAATTAAAAGACATAGGGTAGCTGAATGGATTAGAAAGAATGACCCACATATATGCTGTCTACAAGAGACCCACCTTAGAACAAAAGATCTACACAGACTGAAAGTAAAGGGATGGAAAAATGTATTCCAAGCAAATGGACATGAAAAAAAAGCCGGGGTAGCAATACTTATATCAGACAAAACAGATTTCACAGCAAAGTCCATAAAAAGAGACAAAGAAGGGCATTTCATAATACTTAAGGGAAAAATCCATCAAGCCAAGTGCTGGAAACAACCTAAATGCCCATCTGTAGATGAGTGGATCAAAAAACTGTGGTACATTTACACAATGGAGTTCTATGTAGCAGAAAGAAAGAAGGAACTTCTACCATTTGCAACAACATGGATGGAACTAGAGAGAATTATGCTTAGCGAAATAAGCCAGGCAACGAAAGAAAAATACGTTATGCTGTCACCTATTACAGGAAACTAATGAACAACACAAACAAATGAGCAAAATTGAACCAGAGGTATGTAAACAAGGAGTAGACTAACAGTAACAAGGGGGGAGGGGGAGGGAGAAAAGGGGGTAAGAAGGGGAAGTGTAAAATCAAAGAACATGTATAAATGACCCACAGACATGGGCAACTGAGTGGGGACTGAATGTGGGGGAAGGGAGGGGCAGGATACAGGGAAGCAAGAGGGGAAAAAAAAAAAAAAGAGAGACAACTGTAATGGAAAAACAAACAAAAAAATTTTTTTTAGTGGGGGAAAATGAAAATATGAAGAATGGAAATGCCAGTTCAATGAATATTAGGACAAAGATTTTCCTTCACGTTGTATATTTTTCTCCCTATTTGATCTCTCCAGAGTTTGGCATTCTAAACAAGTAAGTAATGACTTAAGTTTCTTTGCATAGACCTAATAAGACCAGTTGTTAATAGAGGTTCCTTTTTCTGAACAAGCCTTTGACTGGAATGTCAAGCCTAAAGGAGACATGCTTGGGCTCATGTTGTTACCAAAAAGCCCTAAGGAACTGGGAATGACTTTCAAAGGTAATAAAAGCCCGCGAAATAAAAGGCCTGCTGCCATGGTTGGTTGTGCGGTCCACAGCAATCTCTCCAGGGAAGGAACGAAGGTTGTTTTCCTGAAAGATGGCTAGAAGGGACCTTAAGGCACAATGGAAAACCAGAAAGACTTGGAAAGGACAGGTGTGTACAGGCAAGGATGAATGCCAGGTATGTGGCCCAGCTTCTGTGCACTGAAGAGCAGACTGAGGGCCACCCTAAATGTTCCTTGGGTAAGTTCCAGCAAAACAGAACTAAAGATCATAAGTGATCATTTGCTGCTCTTGTTATGCTTATGCAAATGAACAGGATAAATTAAAAATGGACTTAATGTAGTCCCTTTAAAGACAAGGAGAGTAATCTTAGGGAGAAAAATCAGTATTCAAGGAAAATCACAATGATCAGTGGCAGACTGTAAAGTAGGGCAGCTAACCGTCTTAAAAGTTTCTTCTCATTTAAAAAATGGTTTCACTTGAAAATTAAACCATATCTGTGATATCACCAAAGAGATTCAAGTTGCAGGCAAGTAGAATGTCAAGTGCCTTGCAACTGTATGTCTTCCCAATAAGACAGTCTTACAGATTTAGAGACTTTTTTGTTGGTTATGTTACATAAATTAACATGTGTTTTCTGTTTTCAAAGGGCATAAGCCTATGACCGCATTACCTGAGTGATTGTCTGTACGCATAAGCCTCACTTAATCCTCTCTGCAGCGCTGCCTCCGGAGACTCAACAGTTTGGCTGAACTAAATGGCTGAGTTGGTGAAGAATGGGGTGGTCTGTGGGCTTCACTTTAAAACTGAATTCTCTTTTCTATCCTAATGGCTTGGACAGAAAGGGCCCAGAGGTCTGAGAGGGGGGAAACATAAACTATTTCCCTCAGCCCAAACTAAATAAAATGGGCAAAAGGGTTTTGGACAGGAGAGATGTGCCTAGCACACCTTCCTCCAAAGAAGCCCTTTTTTTTTTTTTTTTTTTTCTCCTAATGTGGAACATTGAAAAATTAATCCCTGCCTTTTGCCACCTAGTAGTTATGGATTGAATGATGCTTTTTAACCCTTTTTGCCAAATCTGTTGCCCCCAGAACACAACAAGGATGCCAGCCTGCTAAACCAAGCACGCCGTTGTCCGGAGACAGCCAACTGACCTGGAGTCTGCATGATCCTTCCCCATGTGGGAAGGCCACCCTCCCCTCCACACGCCCACTCTTATTAGGGATTTCTGGACCCAAGGGTAGGTAGGACGACGACCATGTCCAGCTTGAAGCAGCTAGAGGAGCTTGAGACCTTCGCCCATTGTCCTTTACAAGATTACAAAGGGTCTTAATATCTGAGAGGGAGGGATAGTTATTTTTTACGAACCATGGGTATGGACTTGGGGGGGGATGCTGGGGGAGGGAGATACTGGGTGGAGGGGAGTAAAGGGGAAAAAATTGGAACTACTGTAACAGCATAATCAATAAAATATATTTAAAAAAAAAAAAAAAAAAAAAAGAAACCCAAAAAAAAAAAAAAAAAAAAAAATCTATATGACCCTATTAACCAATGTCATCCTAATAAATTTAATAAACTAAGTAAATAAATAAAAAAAAAATAATCATGATGTGGGGAAGAAAGGGAGGTAAGATGGGACCAAAAGGTGAAAAATCCCAACAAAATTGACCATGAGTTGATAATTTTGAAATTGAATGAGAAGAACCATGATACTTATCTCTCTACTTTTAAATATCTTTGAATGTTGCCATAACAAAAAAACAGAATAAATTAATGAGTGCATAAGTAGGCAGGTTGGAAGGCCTGACAACAGATGTATGAGGCAGGTCTGTATGTACAGGTCTACAGTCCCATAAGCACAATTCTGAAACCTAAAAAAACTTTAAAAACAAGGTCTGCAATTCATCTAATAGTCAGTCTGAAGAGAACTGATATGAAAAAGATACTCATATATTCTCTGCAGCAATACAGGGGTGGGCAAAACTAAGTTTATAGGCATGAGTATGCGAAACAGTTTATTCTATTATTTATTAATTTGTATTTTTCCATATGAATAACCATAAACCTACTTTTGCCCACATTTATATATAAGTTGCTTGATTATGAGATGTTCCCTCAAATCCCATTGGAATGTTATTTAACTTTTAAAAAATTAAAACATTTTCAAGTCCACAATACATATGTCCCAAAGAGCTGGGATAAGGAAATTTGTAGACTTGTATTATTATGGAAAAATTCTAAGTATTAAATAAAGCACGTAACAAAATACTATGTATTTTATACCTCTATTTTATGAATACATTATAACTAATTAACATGAGTATTAAAATATGGGGGACGATTAAAAGCTTTCTTAAAACAGTAGCTGTTGTTAGAGAATAGCATCATAGGGTATTTCATTTAAATACCTTGTATTTCTGAATTGTTCCATATTTTACCAGCATATATGTTATTTTTAATTTAAAAATGTATGATTTTATAACTAAAAACAAGACTTTAAAATAATTATTAAAATGTACAGAAATTTTCTAAACGAGGGAACAATACTGAGAGGTAAATGCAAATGTCAGGAACTAGAAGATGGCAAATGAGTGAGGAGAGGCTGTTCTTGCTTGCCCTAGAGACTGGTCTATAGTTTCAGCTGAATGTGGACAGAGTATCTGTTAACATCTGGATACTGGTAGGAGTTGAGCCTTGGTGCTGCTGGTGGCGGAAGAGGCTGCCTTTGAGTGACCCGTCTGGTGAGGTTTGTGGAGGGGACATGGAAGAGATACGAGTTCTGGCTGGGTTGGCTCCCCAGGCAGTGGCCAGAGGAGCACAAAGTTTTCTCAATGCCCCTGGGTCTCCCCTGAGAGCAGTCAGAGGTGGAGATCCAGGCTGTGCCCGCCAGCAGAGCCAGGAGTTGACCAGGTGACGTTTGGCTCTGGAAGGCTGGGAGCAGCTTTCTTTTTTGTGTGGTTTGTTTTTTTCTTAATCTTTTTTTCTTTTTTAAAAAAATGTTTTGATTATTTATTGCAGATCACTGAGGAAAGGTTAGGGGCGGGGTGAGATCCTTGAGGAGTGCATGCAGGAGCCCAATGGCAGGGGAACCCTCAGCCCCCACACCCCCTGCCGCCAGCGGAGCACCCACTTGGCGCACGGGAATGCCCCACCAGCCAGTGTGACAGAATACCCTCGGCCCGCCCGCCACGGGAACAGAGGATTGCTACCAGCCCACGCACATGGCAGCCAGGGCTAGGGAACACCCCTGGCCTGCGCACCAACACAGGGGAACGTCCCTCCTTATCCCCCACCCCCGCCCTCATGCCAGCCCGCTGCCCTTACCTGCCTGCCGGCTGGCAGGAAAAAGCACACTTGCCACACCTGACCTGGGCTGCAGCCGAAAGAAGGTGAAATGAACCAGAGGAGTCTTGGAAAATTTTAGATGCTGGTTCTGGAGAGAAAAACTGGAGGAACAGCAGACCAGATCCCAGGGCAGACTCAACTTCAGTGCTATGAGAGAAATCTCATAAGTAGACTACTCCCCTCCAAGACGCATCAGCCAAAGGCAGCTCAACAACTGTCAGAAATGGGCAGAGTGACTCTCAGTCAGCTAATTTAAGGGAAGGACCCACCAAAGAGCAACATAACAGACAAAACCAAATACTGCTAGAGAGTCCAAATAAAAGACATGAAGGGCATCCCAAGAGCATCAAGTTAAGGAGATCAAGGAGTCTGCACCACTGAATCACACAGATTCTTACCACAGAAGGTCACACCACAAAAGCAGAAAATAAAAGCAGATCAATCTAAGAAGCAGAAACAAAGAAGACCAGCCACCCAAAATGGGGAGGCGGAATAACACCCCACCAAACAGGAGCAACACCCCACCAAAAGGAAAGGACAAATTCCTAGAAGGAGGGAGAGATGAAATAGAGGCAAGCAAAATATCAGACATGGAATTCAAAACAATAGTAATGAGGAAGCTCAATGAACTCAACAAACTCAAAGAAAACTACAACAAACTCCGGGGAACTACAAAGAACTCCAGGGAAATTACAAAGAACTTTAGGGAAGTGACAAGGAATTTACTGAGAATTACACCAGCATAAAAAAGGACATAGAAACTATCAATAAGAACCAGGAAGAAATGAAGAATACAATTTCTGAACTGAAGAAGACAGTGAAAGCCATCAAAAGCAGGCTAAACAAAGCAGAGTATCGGATCAGTGAGTTAGAGGACAAGGTAGAAAAAAAAAATTCCCAAACAATGCAACAAAATGAAAAAATACTGAAAAGGAATGAAGAGAGTTTAAGAGAACTGCAGGACAACATGAAATGAAACAATATCCACTTCATAGGGATACAAGAAGGTGAAGCAGAGGAGCATGGGATAGTCGTCGGCAGCCATCCGTCTCGAGAGACGATGGTGTAGCTTCTTAAGAGTCTATCTGCACCGCTGAGAATGGCTGTGCAGTCCGACTTGGGAGTGACACGGTATCTGTCTCCTCCCGTGTTGAATCGACATCTTGCGATGACGCTGGAGTGTCCTCTCCAGTGAAGCTACAGAGCCTGGGCAGGGTGATATGGAGGGTCTGCTGTTGCCCATGCAGCAGACACCCCCTCTCTTCGCAGCTGAAGGGTCCAAGGGAAAGACGGAGTCAATACAGCTTGGCTTCAGGTGCGCCGCAGGAGTTGCCAGTGATGACTACAACGTCAAACCGCCTTAGGGACTCCGGCTCCGGATTTTCTGTGGGGGTTTACTCCCTTAGCCTTTCCCCTGAAGAGGTATGCCGCAAGGCAGCGGAGGTTTTTTGGAGTCAGAGTTTTCCTTCTCTGATGTGCCCTGACTGGAAGATCGAACCAGCGACACTTAGCTCGCAGGCCAACGCTCAATCCACTGAACCAAACCAGCCAGGGGAGCATGGGATAGTAAACCTGATAGAAAAAGTAATGACAGAAAATTTTCCTAACTTGATGAGAGAAAAAGTCATGCAAGTCCAGGAAGCACAGATGGTCCCATGAAGATGACCCAAAAAGGCCCACTCCAAGGCATATCATAAGTAAAATGGCAACATTCAAAGACAAAGAGAGAATCCTAAAGGCAGCAAGAGAAAAACAGCAAATAACATACAAGGGAGCTTCGATAAGACTATCAAATGATTTCTCAACAGAAACACTGCAAGCCAGAAGGGAATGGCAAAAAAATATTTCAAGCGATTGAAAACAAAGGCCTATAACCAAGACTACTCTACCAAGCAAGGATCTCTTTCAAAATGGGAGGTGAAATAAGGACTTTCCCAGATAAAGGAAGACTAAAAGAATACATCTCCACCAAACCAGCATTGCAAGAGATGCTAAAGGGAATCCTTTAAGAAAAAGAAGAAAAAGAGAGACAGAGAGGAACACAGGTACAAAAGGAAATGAATAAATACCTGTCAATAATAACCATAAATGTAAATGGATTGAATGTTCCAATCAAAAGACATAGGGTAGCAGAATGGAGATGAAAACATGACCCACATACATGCTGTCTACAAGAAACACACCTCAAAACAAAAGATTTACACAGACTGAAAGTGAAGGTATGAAAAAAAGTATTCCAAGCAAATGGACATGAAATATAATGCTGGGGTAGCAATACTTATATCAGACAAAACAGATTTCACAGCAAACACCATAAAAAGAGACAAAGGAGGACATTTCATAATAATTACAGGAACAATCCATCAAGAAGATATAACCCTTGTAAACATATATGCACCCAACATAGGAGCACCCAAATATATAAGAAAAATCTTGCAAGACTACAAGAAGGATATCAACAGCAACACACTCATAGTAGGGGACTTTAATACCCCATTGGTAAAAATGGACAGATCTTCAAAGCAAAGAAACACCAAGGATATTGAGGCATTGAACATCACTCTAGATCAAATAGACTTGGTTGATATATATAAAACTTCTCACCCCAAAGAAGGAAAATATACATTCTTTTCAAGTGCACATGGAATATCTTCAAAGATAGACCAATGGCAGGGCACAAAACAAGCCTCAACAAATTCAAGAAAATTGAAATTAGATCAAGCATCTTCTCAGATCACAATGGCTTGAAACTAGAAATCAACCTCAGGGAAAAAAACTCAAAGACATTCAAACTCATGGAGAATGGATAACATGATATTAAGTAATGAATGGGTTAACAATGACATCAAGGAAAAGATCAAGAAGTTTCTGGAAACAAATCATAATGAACACACAACAGCCCAAAACCTATGCAACACAGCAAAAGCACTCCTGAGAGGAAAGTTCATAGCAATACAGGCATACCTAAAAAGGACAGAAGAATCTCAAATAAAAAATCTCACCCTACAGCTACAAGAACTAGAATAACAACAACAAACAAAGCCAAGAGCGAGGAGAAGGAAGGAAATCATCAAGATCAGAGCAGAATTAAATGACATAAGAGATTAAACAAACAATTCAAAAGGTCAACAAAAGTAGGAGCTAGTTCTTTGAAAAGATAAACAAAATCAACAAGCCTTTACCAGACTAATCAAGAAAAAAAGAGATGACCCAAATAAACAAAATCAGAAATGAAAGAGGAGAAATCACAACCACTATCACAGAAATACAAACGATTCTAAGAAATTACTACAAACAACCGTATGGCAAGAAACTCAACAACCTAGATGAAATGGACAAATTTATAGAAACATATAATCTTCCAAAACTGAATCAAGAAGAAGCAGAAAGCCTGAAGAAATCGATAACAAAGAGTAAAATTGAAGCAATAATCAAAAACTTCCCGGAACACAAAAGCCCTGGACCAGATGGCTTCACAGGCAAATTTTACAAAACATTTAGGGAAGAAATAATGCCAACCCTTCTCAAACTATTCCAAAAAATCCAAGAAGAGGGAAGACTCACAAACTCTTTCTATAAAGCCAGCATTACCCTAATTCCAAAACCAGGTCAAGACACAACAAAGAAAGAAAACTACAGGCCAATATCGCTGATAAACATAGATGCTAAAATCCTCAACAAAATATTGGCAAACCGAATCCAGCAACACATTAAAAAGAGCATACACCACGACCAAGTGGGAATCATCCCAGGGATGCAAGGATGGTTTAATAGCCACAAATCAATAAACGTTAATAGACCACATAAACAAAATGAAAGACAAAAATCACATGATCATATCAATAGATGCTAAAAATGCATTTGAGAAAGTTCAATACCCATTTATGATGAAAACACTCAGCAAAATGGGAATAGAGGGAGCATACCTCAACATAATAAAGGCCATATACGAGAAATCTGAAGCTAACATCATACTCAATGGACTAAAAATGAAAGCATTCCCCCTGAGGTCAGGAACAAGACAAGGATGTCTACTCTCTCCACTCCTATTCAACATAGTGTTGGAAGTTCCAGCCACAGCAATAAGACAAGAAAAAGAAATAAAAGGCATCCAAATTGGAAAAGAGGAAGTAAAACTGTCATTATCTGCAGATGACATGATAGTGTACATAGAAAACCCTCTAGACTCCGCTAAAAAACTACTCAACATAGTAAGTGAATTGGGCAAAATAGCAGGGTACAAAATCAATATTCAGAAATCAAAGGCGTTTCTGTACACCATCAATAAAATATCAGAGATAGAAACTAGAAAAAGTCCCATTTACTACAGCAACAAGAAAAACAAAGTACCTAGGAATAAACTTAATCAAAGAGATAAAAGACCTGTTCTCGGAAAACTACATAACACTGAAGAAAGAAATTAAGGAAGATACAAATAAATGGAAGCATATACCATGTTCATGCATGGGAAGAATCAACATCATTAAAATGTCCATACTACCCAAAGCAATTTATAGATTCAGTGCAATCCCTATTAAAATACTGTTTATTGTCTTAACCCTTTTTCTTTCATTAGTTTAAAAGTGAAAACTTTACTCCTTACCTACGCAGTACATGCCTACCAAACACTCTACTAACAGTTTACATATGTGACTGAATGTAATCTTCACAAATACTTGCAATGTAGGCATATCATAGTCCCTGTTATAGGGGGAAAAATGTTCAAAGACTTTAAGAATATTGCTCTTGATTACACATGTAGTTTGATAATTCAAAAACCTAAGCTCTATGGATGGGAAGAATCAACATCATTAAAATGTCCATACTACCCAAAGCAATTTACAGATTCAATGCAATCCCTATTAAAATACCAGTGACATATTTCACAGTTTTAGAACAAATACTTCAAAAATTTATATGGAACCAAAAAAGACCCCAAATAGCCATAGCAATCTTGAGACAGAAGAACACAGTAGGAGGAATCACAATACCTGACATCAAACTATACTACAAAGCCACTGTAATCAAGACAGTCTGGTAATGGCATAAGAACAGACATACAGACCAATGGAACATAATAGAGAGCCCAGAAATAAACCCAGGTCTATATAGTCAACTAATATTCGACAAAGGGGGAAGGAACATAAAATGGAGTGAGAAGAGCCTCTTCAACAAATGGTGCTGGGAGAACTGGACAGGGACGTGCAAAAAAATGAAATTAGACCACCAACTTACACCACACACTGGAATAAACTAAAGATGGATCAAAGACTTAAATGTAAGACGTGACACCATAAAAGTCCTAGAGGAAAACACAGGCAGAAAAATTTCAGATATCCCACATAGCAATATTTTCACTGATACATCTCCTTAAGGCAAGGGGAATAAAGGAAAAAATAAACAAATGAGACTACATCAAACTAAAGAGTTTCTGCTCAGCAAAAGAAAACATCAGCAAGATGAAAAGGAAACCAACCATATGGGAAAACATATTTGCCAATGATACTTCAAACAAGGGATTGATCTCCAAAATACATAAAGAACTTACACAAGTCAACACCAAGACAGACAATCCAATTAAAAAAATGGGCAAAGGACCTGAACAAACACTTCTCCAAAGAGAACATACAGAGGGTCCATATACAGACATATGAAAGAATGCTCAACATCATTAGCCATCAGAGAGATGCAAATAAAAACTACAATGAGATACCACTTTACACCAGTCGGAATGGCCATCATCAACAAATCAACAAATAACAAGTGCTGGCGAGGATGTGGAGAAACGGGAACCCTAGTGCAATGTTGGTGGAAATGCGGACTGGTGCAGCCACTATGGAAAACAGTATGGAATTGCCTCAAAAAACTAAAAATGGAACTGCCTTTTGAACCAGCGATTCCACTGCTAGGATTATACCCGAAGAATCCTGAAACCCCAATTCAAAAGAACTTTTGCACCCCTATGTTCATAGTAGCACTATTTACAATAGCCACGTGATAGAAACAGCCTAAGTACCCATCTGTCAATAAGTAGATTAAAAAACGGTGATACATTTACACAATGGAATACTATGTATGCAGCAGAAAGAAAAAGGAACTCCTGCCATTTGCAATAACATGGATGGAACTAGAGTGAATTATGCTTAGCAAAATAAGCCAGGCAATGAAAGAAAAATACCATATGATATCACCTGATACAGGAGACTAATGAACCACACAAACAAATGAACAAAATTGAACCAGAGGCATGTAAACAAGGAACAGAGTAATAGTTGTCAGGGAGGAGGGAAGGAGGGAGAGAAGGGGGATAATTAGGGGTAGAGTTTAGTAAAGGAACTAGTATAAATAACCCATAGATATGGACAACGGGGTGGGGATTGACTGTGGGAGAAGGGGTGGAGCTGGGTTGGGGGGAGCAATGGGGGGAAATGTGGGACAACTGTAATAGAAAAACTAAAAATAAATTTTTTAAAAAAGCAAATATCAGTTCTCCTCTATTAACTACACAAACATGGCTGACACGATAGCATCTTCATAAACTATATATATATATATGTACACACACACATATATATACACACATATGTACATATATTTTTATTTTTAGAGGGGAAGGGAGGGAGAAAGAAAAGGAGAAAAACATCAATGTGTGGTTGCCTCTCATGTGCCCCCCAACTGGGAATCTCACCTGCAACCTAGGCATGTGCTCTAACTGGGAATGGAACCAGCAACCCTTTAGTTGACAGGCCGATGCCTAATCCACTGAGCCACACCAACCAGGTTGATGAATTATATATTTCAATGTTGTTGTTTTTTTAACTTTTTAATTTATTGATTGTTTAGAGAGAGAGAAAAATCGATTTGTTGTTCCCCTTATTTATGCATTCACTGGTTGATTCTTGTATGTGCCCTGACCAGGGATCAAACCCACAACCTTGGCATATTGAGAAGATAATCTAACCAATTGAGCTACCTGGCCATGGCTTGATTAACTATTTTAAATACAACATCCAAAATTACATCCCCTACCTTAATAAAGATGTTCTGAGCATATAATGTGTGAACAGTACTTTAAATATCAAAACTATATAGGAAAACCGGAAAAACAGAAAACCTTTTCCCCTTCTTTTAATGCATTTTCAAACTCAAATGTTTAAGATTTATTTTCCTGAAGTAATTAGAATCAAACCTCGTTGTGCCAGTTTCCTCTTTTGGCAAATGTAGATAATAAGATTATAATGACCTCTTGAGTGTTGTTGTGAGAAATTCTTACAACAAATGTCTTGGCTTCATGAAAGCCAGGCACTTGCCAAATACGCAATACTGTAAATATGACTGCTTTTATTATTAATATTGTTATTGTTTCTCTTGGTCAAAAGCCTGTTCCTGCCCACTATGTTTTGGGGATGTATCATGGAAGAAGCTCTGAAGTGCTGACAGCAGTGCTTTCTGTATTAGATGAGGTAGCTGTGTCTTAAGTTAGTTTCAGTCTACGTGTTATCATGATATGAGATTTGGAGGGAAAATTACATATAGAAGTTTTTATTCCAAATCAAATTTTCAAACTTGCAAACAACCCTTTGTCTCTATAAAAGTTAGTCACCACACTGTGTTTTGGACCCTGTGCTTATAAAATGACAAATTTCTTTTTAATAAAATACAACTATATCTTAATGAGAAGTGTCATATAAATGAAAATTACATTGTTTCTAAATACCAGTAGTTTGATTACACTATATTTTTAAAATTTTGTTATCTTTTTAGCAAATACTGCCTTAATGTTTCTATCATGAAGATATTTTCAATATGTAACCATACACAGAGGAAACAACATGAGTAAAAATTATATCAGTATACAACCTGAGGTACCAAAAAAGAGAACAAAACATAAAATATTAATTATTCCATTGTTATTTACATTTATAGCCATTGAAAAGAGTCGCTGGGAGTGATGCTGGCACTTTTGGGAAAATCTGTCAGCATCGCTCACAGCGACGTTGGCACTCAAAGGCTTAAAATCGTAATGACTTAAGATAATTTACCACAAAAGGACATTCTAAAACAATAGCATTAATTACAATTAATGTTATCCCATTTTACCATAATATAAAATTTTTTGAATATAATTATTTTTTTATCCATTACTTACCCTCTTTCATATATGAATTCATCTTTCAGAGAATTAGCTGATGATTCTCCAATAAAGACAGATGGTATGTCAATTTTCTTTAGCAGACCAACTATATAAAATAATAATAAAATTATTTTTAAAAGCCTGTACTTAATGAACAATCAACTTAATTTTCTTCATAATAGCAACATATGCAACTAGAAGCAATTACAATCAACTTGAATTATGTATTGGTTGATTTTCCCAATTGTAGGTTTATATCACCATCAAAGTGGCTGAGAAATATTACGTTTACAATAACAAAAGCTAACATTTTGCATATATATATTATCATACTAGTTCTAAGACTGAGATATAATTATTTTTAATATTTCCACTTGACTTATCCTGTATAGACATAATTATTAGAAAAGAAAGAAGAAAAAGAAATTTTAAGTTTTCTTTCCACACTTAAATCCTAAATGAAAAAGTGAAAAAGCTTTTTTATTTTTATCTTTTACATACCCATGCCCAGGAGAGGTGTAAGCCTAAGAATGTAAAAAAAAGACCACTTTACAACAGTCTGAGAAATGACACCACACATGTACGGCTTTCTAGAATGAAATGGCTGACAGGAATTGAAAAAGGGCATAGGACAGGAGAGCTGAGAAAATTTCTACTTCCTCATCCTGAAGTTAGTGGTAAAGCTTTGTGTTTTGACTGATGTCTTAAGAAATGACTCATAACTATATTATAAAACCAAAATCAAATGCCCTCCCCCAAAAAAACTTTGTAAAAATTACCCATTACTCGGGAAGAGAAATAAAAACAATCCTCCTAATATTACTATAGAAAAAGTAGCCTTATTTTCATCTGTGAGTTAATTTAACAAATTTGGCTTTAGAGAAAGCCCATTTGTTTTCTTTTGTTATATTTTTCACAGTAACTTTATTCTACATTTCTTTAAAAATGCATATTCATTATTTATTTTTAAAAGGGGGGATGATACAACTAAAGAAGAACGAACAGAACACAGCCATAATCCTTCCACCCAAAGACAAAGGTCTTATTTGAATAAATCTTTGTAATTATCTAACCACCACCATAAACAAGATATAGAACGTTCTAGCACCTCTCAAAATAAAGTGTCACCTGTCCCCAACCTCAGTAACCATTAATGTGTTTTTCTTTAATCCTTATAAACAGAAGTTTTAATGTTTTAAAATCTTGGTGTCCTTTAATAAATTTTTTCCACTTCCAGATTGGTTTGTTTTATGCAAATGTATCATTCATTCCTACTCATAATCTCTCTCTCCCGCTCTCTTTCTCTGTCTCCCCCCACCCCCACCTTCCCACACACACACATCATCTAAGCCCCAGGAATGCAGGAACCAAAATGGTTAGCAAAGGAATATTTAATCACTACTTTTATATCAATAGGATCAATAAAAATTTTATTTTCTATACAAACGGGATCATATAATAATGGAAAAAATATAAGCTTTTGTTCCACTCAATGGTACACTTCAGAGATCCTGCTATGTCAATAAAGATCCAGCTCATCATTTTCAATAGCAGTAGAGGTATGGCTATAATCACATACAATTTAGGGAGATATTTTCTATGTTGCTAAGAAACCTTTCTCTATCACATAGCTTACAATTTAATTTATTTGATAATTAAAATTTGGAATTATATACGCTTTTGTAAAATGAATGTCTTTAGCCTTTCATGAAGATATTCTGATAAAGTGAAGGAGAAACTTCTGGATTTTAACTACCAGTTTGTAATTAATGGAAGATAACTTCTTTGACTTACGATATGGAAAGAGAAGTAAAAACTCATCTTTAGAAGATTAAGAAGGGGGACAATGACGTATGTAAATATGAAGAGCATTTGGAGACTCTGCCTAATTATTTATCTACTAAAAACATGTTCTATTTACAAAACATTTTTAGAAATACTAAATATAAATTCTGACCTTCAAAACAATTCTCTAAACTATACACTGACAAACAGTACTAACATGATAACATAGACAAATCATAATTTAAATGGCCAGCCCCAACCTCTCCAGATTCATATATCTAATTGCCTGTTTAATATCTCCATATGTTTCAAATGTAATGTTTCTCAGATGGGACTCTCAATGCCTCTGCTCTAACTCTCAGTCTTTCTCATCTCTGTAATTAATATTAACTATTCACCTAGTTTCTCAGGGTAAACATCTTGCAGTGATCCTTGACTCCTCCCTCTCATTCTTTATAACAAATCCTATCAACTTCAAAACAGGTCCATAAGTCTATCACTTCTCAACACAATTATTGATAACACTTTAAATCACCATTACCTCTTGCCTCGCTACTGCAGCAACATTCTAACTCATCTATGTTGGTACTCTTGGCCATCTTTTACCTTCAGTCTATTCTCAAAAAGAATCCCAGCCAAAGTGAGCATTTTAGAATATCCTTGTATGTCAGATCACCTCACACTTCTGTATAAAACTCACGCAGAATAAACTGCAAAGTCCTACAGAACTGGACATGATCAGGCCCCTGGCTGCCCCTCTAACCTCGTCCATCCCCTTCCACTTTCTCTGTCCCTTGCTCCATCTTCTCCAGCCTCTACCACACCCTGAAACACCAAGTATGCTTTATTTCTGAGCCTTTGCATTTGTTTGCTGTTCCCTTATCTTGGAAAACTCCTCCTCCAGAAATCTGCATATCTCAGCCTCTCCCTGTAGGCCTATGCTTAAAGGTCAAAACCGCATACAAAGAAGTCTTCTCTGACCACCCTATCTAAAACAGCCACCCTCCTCTCATCCTGTCACTTGATATCCCTTTAGCCAAACATACTTTTCTTCATATTTGATATATATCATACCTCTTTGTGTTCATTTCCTCTCTCCGACCCTAGAATGTAATAATAATAGTAACAGCAACAATAATAACAGTAGCTAAATAATCATTAAATGATTACTAAGAACTAGGCAGTCTTCTAAATGCTTAAATGTCTTAATTCATTTGATCCTCACAATAACCCGATGAGTTAAATATATTATTATTATTATTCACATTTTACAGATCAGAAAAGTGAAGTACATAGATGTTTGGTAATGTAGCTAAGGTCACACAGTTAGTAAGCGGTAGAGCTGGGATTCAAACCCCGGCGGGCAGTTCCCAGAAACCATACCCTTAACTAGTGCATTCTGCTACTTCAATGAAATGTATGAGAGTAAAGCCTTAAGCTGCATCAATCCCTGCTTATACTCACGGTACCTAAAACAGTGCTTAATGCAGTATAGGCTGTCAGAAGATACTTGCTGAAGAAAGCAAGCAATGAAAAACGGAGAAGAAACATCCCTAGACATATTGATAACTTTCCCTGGTTATACAGTTAGGCATTTGCACAGTCCAGACTCAAATTTGAGGTTCCGATTCCCAACCTAGGTTCTTCCCACTCTGTTGTAGCATGGGTTTTCTCATATACCTGCTTTTATATGATCTTCACAAACTTGTCAGGTCAAATAAAAATGAAAATTATTCACACATTTACAGATGAAAATAAAGGACTTAGAACAGTTAAGTAACTTTCCCAAGGGTAGAGGTAAGTAAAATCCTTTCATCGATTCCTCTAATTCCCAAGTAGTGATTGTCAAACTTTTGTGAAATGCTAGAGCCTCTTAAGGATACTTCATGCATTCTACAATTATGATAATTTATTCAGCTAAAAGATTCAAATAATTTAATATACTGTAAGTTTGCCTCAGATCATATTAGGGGTAAGAAGGAAAAGACTTCTACTCAAACAACCAAAAAATAGAGTCCTATGCTATAAAAGAATTTTTTGGTCAAGGAATCCAAAATATTCCCTATTGAAGATGTTAGTTAAAGTCCTAAATACATTCCAATGTAGTATATCAGTCCATAGGTTTATGTCTGCTTTTTGCACCAGACTCTTCCATGTATGACTCAGTGGAACTAGTAGCAAGAGGTATTACTGTTATGTACTAAAAGGAAAACAAAAATAAAATACCTCATCATGAATGCTGGCAGAGCATTTTGGGTTCTGAACCCAATTTCGTGTGTGTGTGTGTGTGTGTGTGTGTGTGTGTGTGTGTCTCCCCCACACCATCAAACAATTCAATTCAACTCAACTCTGATGCAATACAGCCAGAAATAGCATCAGGTTCCATAGGTTAAGGGTTTAGTTTCACAAGACTAGACACCCCCCTTCAGTGACAACTGCAAGCCACGTTATCATGTGTGCTTCTGACTGACCAGTTATAGATTAGGTTCCATTCCCCCCCGACCCCTTGGGTCCAGCTAATCTACTTATTAGAGCAGCTCACAAAATTCAGAAATATTTTACTTACTAGATTACTAGATTATTATAAAAGAATATAACTCAGAAACAGACATAAGAGATACACAGGGCAAGGTTAGGTACATGGGAGGAGGCACAGAGTTTCCATGCCCTACCCTGGCATGCAATTCTCCAGCACCTCCCCTCATTCACCAATCTGAAAGCTTTCCGAACCTAACCTTTTTTTTTTTTTAACAGAGGCTTCATTAGATAGGCTTGGTTGATCAAATCGTTGGCCAGTCTTGATCCATTCAACCTCCAGCTCTTCTCTCCTCCCTGAAGATTAGATTTCAACCTTCTAATCACAGGGTAAGTTCTAGCAATCAGCCCCCATCCTTAGGTGGGTTCCCAAAGTCAACTCATCAATATAACAAAAGACATCTTTTATCACTCACTAAATTATGTGAAAGTACACAGCTTAAAGCTACTTTCTGATTAAAACCAGGTATTTCATTAAAATTGGCTCATTCTCCCTACAACCTAATGTTTAGTAGCGAGTAAGGAACAATATTGCCATTTTAAATGAAAAGCTATAGGTATGACAATGTATGTTAACTGGCTAATAACCAACTGGTATTTAAGGAAGCACAAGTATGGGCTTTGAAACTCAACAAGAATACAGTAGCCTCATATCCTAAAATTTAATCTTGTGAATCTCTAATCGCAGAAATTCTTTGATGGCATCCTTAACTTAGCATGTCTATCTCTCTTTAAAGGTTTAGTTTTCCTTTAGTTTTTACCAAAAATATCAACACATTTTCTAGAGTGAAACATAGGTTTAAAAAAAACACAAACAAACCTGTTCCAAAAGAACAAGCCATTCCATTTCTATTGTGAATAAAATTGTCCCAAGGGGATTCAAAATTGGGAATAATCTTTCTAAAAAAAGAATTTTTGCTTTTTAAACAACACAAAAGAAGAAAAACCTTGTTAAGTTTTAGTTCCAAAAGATCTGTCAAACAGGAGAGAAGAAAAGTGATACCTGTACTTACTGTCGTTGGATCCCATGCCAATGAGCTCATCAGAATCAACATTGTGAACTATGGCTGCTTTGTATCCTGCTCTCTGTGCATTCAAAACCTGCAAGTCAGAAAACAGTCCTGATATGAGGAAGAAAGTGCTTTTTGTCACAAAGTCCTTCAACTTCAAGAAGCATAAATCAACAAACCTATGCCGTATATCTAGGTCTTCTCATGTATCTTATATATGTAAGAATAGATCTCAAGTGTGTGCTTGAAACATAAATGGATATTTTACAATTGATTACCAAGGACTTCTTTAGGTATCTTCTTAATTTCATTCATGGCATTAAGTGAAAATGAGAATCGAAGAAAAAATAGGGATAGAAGCTAAAATACTAAAAAGATCCAAATTAATAAACCTGTCTAGCTCTAAAGCGGTAGAGACTTTCGGTGACCAAGCTCCAGTTATCAACGCTTATGAATTCAAATCTACCTTCACTACTTATTAGTGGGATAAATTTGAGCAATTATTTTCGTGCCTATTTCTGTTTCCCCAATTTTAAATGAAAATAACAACAATATTGTTCTTATGTAAAATAATATTAAAATCATTAATACTATGCCTAACACACAGAAATTAGTCAAATAAAAGCTATTTTTTACCAGCTTCATCATCTTGTTCTTTAAAATTCATTTCTAAAGCTTTGAAAGAATTAAAAATACCTCCAGACTAAAATTGCTTACTTTCATTCTATTTAATCATTTCTAAGTTAGTTTCCAAAATAGTAATTTTTGCATAAGAATATGACTAGATATGACAATTTTCTTACCTGAAGGATCTAAAAGGTATTCAAACATGTTACCATATCTCACTTTAAAAATAACATTTTTTTTAATAAAAATAAACCCCGACCTAAGCTATTTAGTGGTATAACCTTTGGACCATTAGTAAAAAATGAAGGGTCAGATCACTATTTGCATATTGACTAAATAAAATAAAAATTGGGTAGGCTATATATATAATATACATATTATATATAATCAGAGAAGGAAAACTCTGATTCCAAAAAACCTCCGCTGCCTTGCGGCATACCTCTTCAGGGGAAAGGCTAAGGGAGTAAACCCCGACAGAAAATCCGGAGCCGGAGTCCCTAAGGCGGTTTGACGTTGTAGTCAACACCGGCAACTCCTGCGGCGCACCTGAAGCCAAGCTGTATTGACTCCGTCTTTCCCTTGGACCCTTCAGCTGCGAAGAGAGGGGGTGTCTGCTGCATGGGCAACAGCAGACTCTCCATATCACCCTGCCCAGGCTCTGTAGCTTCAGCTTCACTGGAGAGGACACTCCAGCATCATCGCAAGATGTCGATTCAACATGGGAGGAGACACTGTCACTCCCGAGTCGGACTGCACAGCCATTCTCGGCGGTGCAGATAGACTCTTAAGAAGCTACACCATCGTCTCTCGAGACGGACGGCTGCCGACGATATATAATATAGTTTTGAATACTTTGAAAACTATATACATGTATACAGTTTTGAATACTTAATATAGTAAGAAACTCTTGAAATACATCACCGTATGATCATCTAAAGAACAAGGAAATTAATTTATTTTAAATTCCCAGAAGGTCTAATATTAGTTCTGTTTTAGTTATAAGCATTATAATTATGTAAAACTCAACTGTTATTCAATAAAATTAAAACCTGAATCAAGTTCCAAAGACTAAGGAAAGCTCAAAGAATCGTGTTCCTAAGAGTAAAAAGAATAGCCAAGTATTCTGACGACTTTGGATTTGAATGCTAGGTAAGAGGAATAAAGCTCATGGATTCAACCCCAAACAGGCAAGTTGGCTTTGCACAAAGTAAAACGCTCTTCTATATTACCCCTGACTTCTCTAAAACTGCCTCACAAATGCAAGCTGGGTCTCTGAAAGACGCAATAATGTGGATTAATCAAAATGTTTATCCTATCAATGAAAAAACTGAACTGTTGGAGATTAGAGTGCCTCAAAGAATTAATATTTTGTTCATCTTCACAGCCTCTATAGCATCTATAAAATAGATAGAGTAGAGATGCATTAAATATTGCTTTAATGAGTAAATGTATAAAATATATGCTTAAATTAATATTTCACATGTTATAAATACAAGGGAAAATTAGAGAGATTTTTTAAAAAACTGATTAAAATAGCATAAAATGTTGACCAACATAGTACCTGCCTACTGCTCTAATGTTAAAAATAATGGCAAGAAAATCAACCAGTCAACAAAGCTGTTATAAGGAATGTTTTGCAGTCATGCAAGAAAAGTTCAGTAATCAAGAAATTAAGATTACTATTTTTTGTCACTGTGTACGTGTTGTATTTTTAGGTGGATTTTCTTATTCAAATAAAATTGAGAAAATGTCACCCCAGAGCTTCTTCCCCATAGATATTACCACTTTTCAAGGGGTGGGAGGAAAAAATTCTTAAAAGAATGTAATTTCTAAACCTTATCTCTTATATATTTATCTATTATTTATTCATTAAATTACCATAACAGTACAGACTTCACTTAGCTTTTATTTAAACAAACGTATATTTGGTTGGGGTTGCTATTAGTTTATCTGCTGCTTTAATGACCTAAATTTTAACTTCCCAAAAAGCTAACTAAGTAACTGAGGAGAAATGTTTCCGTCACAAATCTAAAAAACAATTGTTCCCAGATACAATTTAAGAAATGTAAAATTTTTATAAAAGCTGTTCACTGCTAACCTAAAAGAAGTTTATGTTTCTTTTTAAAGCCAGCTAATGCACATAAGTCACTGAAATTACACAATTTACCTTGTTTTCCTGAAAAATACATATTTGTGAACAAAGATACAACATATTAGAACACAGAGAAAGGTGCTCTCAGGAACCATTATGAAGACCAAAAAAATGTAGTTCAAGAAGTATTTGTTGAGTTTACATAACGAGTAAGGTACTGTGTTTTGGGCACAGTGCACAACTCAAAGGTGAATCAGAAACAATCATTATCCTCAAAAAGATCTCAATACCCATGGGTATCTAAACAAGTCACTTTCTTTTTTTTTTTAATTTTGGTTTTTCAATTACAGTTGTCTCCTTTTCCCCTAATTTCTCTCCCCCACCCAACCCACCCACAAGTCACTTTCTTGCCTCTCTATTTCCTCAGGCTATCCTCTCTGCTTGGAAAAGACTTCTTCTGAATGTCTATCAGGCCTTCAGATTCCATTATCTCCATGAAAACCTCCAACCCATTCCATGCCCTGTTCCACACGCTGTCCCCAAGCACTCACATAATTGGACCATTTTTCTTGAAACTCTATCTAGTGCCTTATATAATCAGTACTATGCACACATGTACTATCCCATTTCCAAAACAAGCCTTACTGGGGTCCTTAAATCTCCTGCAGTTATCTATGTGTAAACTTTCCTGGTAAGAGGGAGCAAGTAATCATCAATTTTACAAGAGGCTTGCTGACTTCCCAAGTTGTTAAGAAAAAGCAATACAAAGTAATGGATTTACAACAATCTGCTACGTCTATAACTAAATCTAGCCATTAGATTCTTAAAATCACCAAGTAGCTGAGGAGAAACGTTTTTTCCACATATTCAAAATGCCATTGTTCCCATAAATACAATATAAAATTATATTGATAGCAAAAGCTGTTCTCAGCTAAAAATAAAATAAAATTTCTAAAATAGAAAACACTAATATAGGAAGAAATCCTTGTAGGCCCAAGAGTAAATTCCTAAAAATAGAAATATGCTTTCAAAATTTTAACAGAAAATCTTCCCTAAGGTTTTTCTTATTTTCTCATTGATTTCTAAAATAAAGTAATAAAATTAAATCAAGAAACACATTCACGTATGGACCAAAAGGCTAATGAATACAAACAATATATATATATATATATATATATATATATATATATATATATATATTCACATTTTTGAACTAAAAAACTCAAATGTCAGCTGGTACTTTTAAAAACACATAAAGCAGAAATAAAACCTAAATCACTTAGTAAGCATGTGCAAGGTTTCACATTCACAAAATACAACCTCACAAGGTGTCAGATGAAGGCAAAAAACTCAGAGATTCATGAATAAAAAGCATGCACAATAAACAAATCTAAATTCTAAAACCATCATCAAAAATAAAAACTGTATTAAAAAGCCTTCTGAATTGTATTGACAAATTTCCTTTTTAAGGGGACTGATCAGAACTATTAGCTCAAATTGCAGTAAATGCAATACATCTAATCAAAAAATTACCTGCAACGAAATAATGTAGACCAGGTGGCACCTAACCAAGAGTTTTAAAGAAACATAAGGCTGCTGAGTTTATTATTATAAATAGCCAGTATGTCAGGAGACAGGAAACTGCTAATGGAAGAGCTACAATAAGACAGGTTCTAAAAGAAACCCTGGAAATGACATCTTACTTCCAGACTGGACAAACTGGTAATACTAACAACAAATAAAATGGTTTTGATCATGCTGTGTAGATGATCATGAGTAGAGATCTTTTAAGGGACATGTAGGCATGAGGAGTTAGGGGAAACTTGATAAACTTTATCTAACAAGGTTCCACACCAAAGGCTATATGAATAAAAGAAGCCTTTATACCTTTACCTGCTGGTGCTATATATATATATTTTCTAATAACTAACACAATTCTACAATGTAGAGATTCTTTTCTATATTTTAAAAATAAGAAAAGATGGATAAACAAAACTGCCCTAAGGTTACACATAGGCAGAGTTGAGATCTAAGCACAATGTTCTTTGATTAAACTTTGGGTTTCCCAGTGAATCAGGATGAGAACAAGGATTACTGATTTTATTTAACATTTTTTAAATGTCTGGAAAAAGAAATTGAAATGAGAAAGCATGACGACTCAGACTACATTAATCTTAAAATCTTGTGGTCAAAATGAAACATATAGTTAGCCACCCCCTTATCCACAGTTTCACTTTCCGGTTTGTTACCCGCGATCAACTACAATCTGAAAAAATTAAATAAAACATTCCAGAAATAGGAACTTCCAGCCAAGATGAAGGCGCAGACAGACATGCTGCGTCCCCCACCACAACTAAGAAGGAATATAACTACCTCAAAACTAGAAACAACCAGAAGTTCCAGAAAACCAAAGTGCATGGAGGTCCAGCAAACAAAGACATAAAGAAGAAATACTCATCCAGACAGGTAGGAGGGGCGGAGCCCGGGCGGAGAGGACAGTGTGGTGGTGGCAGCAGTGGCAACAAGAGCAGGCTGGTGGAAAGTGCAGTCACACATTTTAAAAAGTCAGGAGGGACACCTGGGGAGCGTTGCCAGAGCAGGTCACTGTCCCAGCTCTGGGGAAAATCAAGCCTCATTGCTTTTGACTGTGCAAACCAGTGGGGTTGAGACAAAGGCAGAAACTCCCAGTCTCTCAGCAGAGTCCGCTTGTTTAAAGGCCCCCACAGACCTGGAACATCCGTAGTCCCACCCACTCTGGGAATGATGGCCAGAGCAGCAGCTAGAGGGGCGCCAGTCGGGTGTGGAAGTGGGAGAAGTGCCTGGAAAAGGGGCGAGTGCTGGGCAAGTGGTACTGTTTCTTCTCAGACCCATCCCCTGCATATAGCGCCATAACATGGTGAAACGGGACACCCATTACTGAAGAATACCTAAGGCTCCGCCCCTTACAATGTAGTAGGAGCGACAGCTCTCCCTGGGACACAGAAGCAAACAAACACAGGAGGCTTCCAGCCAAGATGGAGGCCTAGACTGACACACTCTGTCTCCCTCCACAACTAAGAAGGAATACAACTACCACAAAACCAGCAATAACCAGAAGTTTCAGAAAATAAATGGAAGTCTAGTACATGAAGTTATAAAGAAATGGTGCTCATCCAGACAAGTAGGAGGGGCGAAGCCGGGGAGGAGAGGTCAAGCTGTGCTGTCCGCGGTGGCGGCAGCAGCGACAGTGGCAGGACAGCGGTAAGCACAGACACCCGTATTTAAGGGGAGGCAAGAAGCGCCTGGGGAGCACCCCCCGCTTCAGGCCAGACCGGTCAGCTTGCGATTCCAACGATGGGGAAGGCAGACCTCTATTGCCTTGGACTGTGAGGCCCAGAGGGGGTGGGGACAGAGGAGGAGGCTCCCAGTCTCTCAGCAGAGAGTGAACAGCAGGAATCCATCTTGGACCCCCACCCCCACACAAAACGCCACAGTGTGGAGAGACAGGGTGCCTGGTTGTGAGAAGTACACGGGGCTCCGCCCTCTATAGCATAGGAGGTGCGACAGCCCTGCCCAGGAAGCAAAGGTAAACATAAAACTCTCAGGATGGCACAGATCATGACAGAGATCCCAGTGATGCAGCTGACCAGACAGAAAATTTCTAATCTAACAAAGCAGCAGATAGGAAATCTTTCTGAGGCTCAGTTCAGAGCTCTGGTTATAGAAGAGCTTACAGACCTAACAGCAGATCTTAAACAAGATGGGGAAGGAATGAAGGCTAGTCCTGCTGAAATGAACAAAAACATATACGGAACAAATGGTTAGGGTGAGAAAACCAGGGATCAAATCAACAAATCGGAACATAGGGAAGGAACAGTCAACCAGTGCAGAAAGAGAAAACGAGAAGTGAGGAAAATGAGGAGAGGCTCAGAAACTTATCAGACGGCTATAAGCGGGCCAACATCTGAATCATAGGGCTGTCAGAAGCTGAAGAAGAAGATCTAGAAATGGAAAAATTATGTGAAAAAATAATGAAGCAGAACTTCCCTGACTTGGGGAAGGAAACAGACTTACAGGTCCAGGAAGCACAGAGAGTTCCAAAATAACTGGACCCAGGGAGAACCACATTAAGACACATTATAATCAAGATGTCAAAAATTAAGGATAAACAGAGAATCTTAAAAGCAGCAAGAGAGAAGAAGAGAATTACATACAAAGGTGTCCCAATAAGACTGTCAGCTGATTTCTCAAAAGAAACTGCAGGCAAGAAGGGACTGGCAAGAAATATTCAAAGTAATGAAAAGCAAAAACCTACAACCATGATTACTCTATCCAGCGAAGCTGTCATTCAGAATGGAAGGGCAGAGAAAGTGCTTCCAGGACAAAGTAAAACTGAAGGAGTTCATCAGATCCAAACCCCTGTTATATGAAATGTTAAAGGGACTTGTTTAGGAGAAAGAGGATCAAAACTATGAATATTAAAATGAAAACGGTATCACAACAACCAACAACAGAAGCTAGGGAACCGAAACAAAGACAAAGTAAGTAGGCAAGGAGAGTGTGAAAAGAATTATAGGTATGGGGAACATTGGGGGGGTTCAGCAGGGAAGAGGAAGGGGGGAAAGGGAGGGAGATGGTACAGGAATTAAGCATAGTAGGAGGGAGCAGAGTAGATAGGAAGATGTTGAGAAGAACTATATGCACAACCAATGGGCATGGATTAATGGGGGGGTACAACTGGAGGGAGGGAGATCACTGGGTGGAAGGGAACAAAGGAAAAAGAAATTGGGACAACTGTAACAGCATAATCAATAAAGCATATTTAAAAAAAAAAACTTTCCAGAAATAAACAATTTGTAAATTTTAAATTGTGTGCTGCTCTGAGTAGCATTATGAAATATGTCTCAAGCTCGCTCCATCCCTCCTGGGACATGACTCCTTCCATTGTCCAGCACATCCATGCTGTACACACTATCAACTCAAAAGTCAGCAGCCATCTGGGCTATCATATGTTTTACTATAGTATATTGTTGTAATTCTTTATTATTATTAGTGTTATCTTAATGTGCCTAATTTATGAATTAAACTATCATATTGATGTATAGGAAAAAAAACATAGTACATTTGGTACTATCCATGGTTTCAGGTATCCACTGGGGGTCTTGGAATGCATCCCCTGCAGATAAGCAGGAACTACTGTATACAAAATAGAGTATAAGCCACAAAGAAACATGCTAAGAGATTGTGGTAGAGTCTACAGTAGCTTAAGAGGAGAAAAAGCTGTGGACTGAAATACCTACAGCAGATTTTATGGACTACAAATTACACTTTAACAGAAATAAGAAATTTGGGTTAACAGTGAAAAAAGTTGGAGAAAATTTCTCATATGAGAGGTAGAAATAACAAGACAAAAGACAAGACCTAGCCAGGCATATTAAAAACAACAAATAAACACACGAAGAGTGACCTTATTAAGTAATGACTAGTGTTACTGGAAGGTAGAACAGCAGATGAGTTAAAAGTATAGATACCTGGAACTAGATTACCTGAATTAAAATTCTGACTTTCATTTACAAGATGTATAAACTTAGGCAAGTAACTTCTGTAAAATGAGAGTTGTCCTGCGGATTAAGTGACTTAATCTATGTAAAGCATTTAAATAGTGAGCAGTACCTCGCACATAGTAAATAAGTGTTAGTTATTATTATTGTCATTGTTATTGGTTTTTATTGTTGCTGTTGAAAAGTCAGAGGTGAGGAGAGGTAGAGAAAAAGGGGGCAGATTGTGCAGTATCTTGAAGGCCATTCAGAAAAGTAGAGGTGAGATCTCCTCTGTCAAGGGTTCACAATAGGCACTTAAAAAAGGGGTTGACATGATTAAAGCAGTGTTTTAGAACAATCCAGTAGTGCTCGATGATATGGAGAGGACAGATTGAAGACTTGGGAGCTGTTGTGACAGGGGAAACAATTTTTGAACCTGGAAAACTTGGGGATCGCACTTAAGCAAAATGGAAAAGCTGAGAAACAGCTTATTTCCAGTAGGAAGAAGAGGGGAATGGCTTTGAACACATGGAATTTGAGAAGTAGCACAGATTTCCCAGGTAGGTAGAATTTGTCGGATCAGGACTTGAGATAAAAATTTAAACATTTTCAGCAAATTAAACAATTTATTCCTTCAACAAATATTTGGAAAAATATAAACACCTGGTTGTTGAAAATGAATAAACTTCTAATAAAATATAGTCCATTCATATTTTTTACATTTGCTATTGTCTTCAACACACTTTAACATCTAACCAGAACTGAGTAAAGTGTACTTTATTTTTTTCCCTGGGAGGAAATACTACAAATAAGCAGGCCTGTGTATATTTCTGGGCTATGCACCTGCAAAATGGTAAAAATGCAACAGAAGTGATTTTCGTTGATGGAAAAGAAACTTGAAAGGAACCCAATTATTATATCACACAGCAGTCTGGATGCTCATGTAAAATAAAATGCACTTGGAACAGGGATATTTTTCCTTGAAATGCATTTTGAGTTCTAAAGCCTTTACAGTATTTGAATTACAGAATTACAGTGTTGCTTTTCCCTTTCATAAAGAACAATTTATGATGTTTGAACAACAGTGAAAAAAGGCAAGCTCAGAACCAGGATTACTTCAGACAAACAGGTGATACTTGATGAACATCATACATGTATCTCCTATAGATGCACAGTGTTTCTATCTTCAGGTGATGGGCAACAGATGTTTGCATCAGAATAGGAGCCATTTTAAATATACATTAGTCCCTCTCTATATTGCGGTTCACTTATCGTGGCCTCAATGTATCGTGGGATTTTTAAAAATATTATATTTAATTATTTTTTGCGGATTTTTCACTATATCACAGGATTTTGCGGTACTGAGTACGTATGTTGTTAAAGTTACGTAGGTTTAAGAGTGTAGAATAAATGTAAAGTTCCTACTTCACAGGGGGGTGGGATCTAGAACATAATACCCGCGATAAGTGAGGGAATACTGTTATTCTCTTCTAAAATTGATGATAATACAACCTTTAGCTTAGTTCATTGTTTCAACAGTTTTATTAGAAGTGTAAAAAGGTCATTCATTATAATTAGAAAGCTAAAAATATATACTGAAATGTATCAGATTGTAATTCATACAAAATAAAAGTATGTGATAGAGAAAAACCTCAGTGACAAGTTATAATTTTATTTACTAAAACAATAAAGTAATAAAAGACATAATAAATATTAGGAAAATTCAACTACCCTGGCTTAGGAATAAGTATTTTAAAAATACATATATCTTGAGATGTATTTTGAGTGCTTAACTAGTAGGAAAAGAATGACTACATTTTCTTGAACTCCCATTTAATCACATAATACAGTCAGTGACTTTAAAACATCCTTATTTTGCCCTGGCTGATGTGGCTCAGTGGATTGAGCGCCAGCTTGCGAAACAAAGGGTTACTGGTGCAATTCCCAGCCAGGGCACATGCCTGGGTTGTGGGCCAGGTCTCCAGTAGGGGGCATGCCAGAGGCAACTACACACTAATATTTCTCTCCATCTCTTTCTCCCTCTCTTCCCCTCTCTAAAAATAAATAAATAAACAAAATCTTAAAAAAAAAAAATCTTTATTTTATTTTTGCTCTCAATCTGCTTTCCCATTCAAGAATGAAACTTGGGTTCACATTTTAAATTAATATTTTAAAATATTTCTTGAAGGGGAAGGGATTGGTCAAAGAACATGTATGAATGACCCATGAACATAGGCAATGAAGAGGGGATTGACTGTGGGAGAGAGGGCCGGGCTGGGTGGAGCGCGGAAGAAGGGGCATAATATTGGGACAACTGCAGTAAAAAAAAAAAAAACAATTAAAAATCATTAAAAAAAAAATAAATACAGAACAATCTTAAAAAAATCAAATTAAAAAATAAAAACATGAGCTTAAAAATAAGATAGCTGCATAAAAAAATAATTGTGTGGATGGGCTTATGACATATAAAGATGCAATTTGTAGGGCAATAATAGTATAAAAGTATGACAGAGGAGGTAAGAAATAAAATTATAAAATAAAATTTTTATATACTATTTAAATTGAGATCATATTAATCTAAACTACATTGTTTTAAGATGTTAACTGTAATACCCAAGTCAACCACTATGAAAATAACATAATAGAAGAAACAAGGAAACTAAAATTATGCTAGAAAACACATATTTAACACAAAAGATGGAAATTGATGGAAGAAATTTTAAAAAGACCTAAGACAAAAAGAAAACAAATTACAAAGTGGCAGATGTAAATCTTATTTTTAAGTAATTACATTAAATGCAAACAGTGAGAATCTCAAAAGCCAGAGATCGGCAGAATGAATTTAAAAAAATTCATTCATCCTTGTGTTGTTTATGAGACTCACTTTCACAATTCAAAGACACAAAATAGCTTGAAAATAAAAGGAAAAAATATATACCATGCAAACAGTACAAAACTAGACTTTAAGATAAAAATTGTTACTAAGACCACAAAAGATATTTTACAATGTTTTCCATCAAGAAGACAGTGGTACTATAAACATTTATACACCTAATTACAAAGTTCCAAAATACAGGAAGCAAGAACTGAGAGACCTGAAAATAAAATACACAATTCAAAAATAACAGTTGGAGACTTCAATAATGGAGAATGCCTGTAGTTATCAGAACTAGTCACAATATCAACAAGGTACAGAAGAAAACCTTAGACATCACTATAATCCGACTTCCGGCCAAAATAGAGGCTTAGACGGACATGCTCGGCCTCCCTCTACAACTAGAGAGGAATACAACTACTTCAAAACAAAAGATAACTAGAAATTCCAGAAAATAAAACTACACGGAAGCCCAACGTATGAAGTTATAAACCAGCGGCGCCCTTTGGGCAGGTAGGGGGAGCGAAAGGGGGCGGTGCAGTTTGCGGTTGCACCAGGGACAGCGGCAGGGAGGACAATCCTGGCTGCAGTCAAACCCCGGCGGCTTGCGACCCCAACGCTGGGAGAATCAGCCACCACATCGCCTCGAACAGTGAGGCCCAGGGGGCAGGGAGGACGGATCCCGGTCTCCTAGGGGAATAACTGTGTGAATTCATCTTGGACCCCCCGCCCCCACACAAACCGCCACAGCGCTGCGAAATAGGTTGCGGATCGCCACTGGTCGCTGGGCAGTGACGACAAAGCGCCGGCGAAAAAGGTTGCGGATCGGCACCGGTCGCTGGGTTGTGACGAGTACACAGGCACTGCCCCCTATAGCCGGCCCAAGAAAACAAAACGCATCTGTCAAAATGAGGCAGACAACTATAGAAATCCCGGTGGTACAGCTCACCAGGCAACAGATGAAGAATCTGACAGATGAACAAATAAGAAACCTGTCAGAGGCTCAGTTCAGGGCCATTGTTATCAGGTGGCTTACAGAATTAACAAAAGATCTGGAAAAAGATGAGAAAGAATCGAAAAACACTCATACTGAAAGGAACAAAACCACATACAAGACAGATGATGAGGAAATAAAATCCAGAGTTCAAATCAACAAACCAGAACACAAAGAAGGAACAAATAGTCAACCAGTGCAGAGAGAAAAAATGGGAAGCAAGGAAAATGATGAGAGGATCAGAAACCTCTGGGACAGCTATAAAAGGCCCAACATAAGAATCATTGGTTTGCCAGAGGGCGAAGAAGAAGAACTAGAAATTGAAAAATTAAGTGAAAATATAATAAAGCAGAACTTCCCAAACTTGGGGAAGGAAACAGACTTACAGGTCCAGGAAGCACAGAGAGTTCCAAAAAAAATGGACCCAGGGAGAACCACTCCAAGACACATTATAATCAAAATGTCAAAAGTTAAAGATAAAGAGAGAATCTTAAAAGCAGCAAGAGAGAAGAAAAGAATCATGTACAAAGGGGTCCCAATTAGACTATCAGCTGACTTCTCAAGGGAGACCCTGCAGGCAAGAAGGGACTGGCAAGAAATATTCAAAGTAATGAAAAGCAAAAACCTACAACCACGAATACTCTATCCAGTGAAATCGTCATTCAGAACAGAAGGGCAGAGAAAGTGTTTCCAGGACAAAATAAAACTGAAAGAGTTCATTAGATCCAAACCACTGTTATATGAGATGTTAAAGGGACTGGTTTAGAAAAAGGAGGATCAAAACTATGAAATCTAAAATGAAAACTGCATCACAAGAAACAACAACAGAAGCTAGGGAATTGAAACAAAGGCAAACTAAACAGGCAACGAGAATGGAAAAAGAACTATAGGTATGGGGAGCATATTGGGGGGAGGTCGGCAGGGAGGGGGAAGGGGAAGAGGGAGGGAGATGATATAGGAATTAAGGATCATGGTAGGAGGGAATGGAATAGACCAAGAGAGGTTGAGAAGAACTATATGCACAACTAATGGACATGGTCTAAAAGGGGGGGACAACTGGAGGGAGGGGGGCCACCGGGTGGAGGGGAGAAGAGGGAAGGGAAATTGGGACAAATGTAACATTATAATCAATAAAACACATTAAAAAAAAAAAAACTATAATCCACTAGACCTAACAAACGTCTACAGAAAATTGCACTCAACAATAAATATTCTTTACAAGTGCACATTCTTCAGGATAGACCATATGTTAGGCCAGAAAACAATCCTTGATAACTTCAGAAGTACTGAAATCATACAAAATATGCTCTCTAACCACAATGGAATAAAATCAGAAACCATTTTAGAAAGAAATTTGGTAAATTCATGTCAAACTTAAAAAAAAACCCTAAGTAATCAATGGGTGAAATAAGAAATCACAAGAGAAATTATAAAATACTTTGAGATAAATGAAAACAAAATATATCAAAACTCATGGGCTGCAACTAACACTGGGTATTTAACAAAATCAATACTCTTTCATGATAAAAACACACAATAAGCTTGAAACAGAAGGCTATTTACTCATCCTGATAAAGAGCACCTACCAAAAACCCATAGCTAACACCAATAATTCCAATCTTGACATTTCTATTCAATATTATACAGGTTCTAGCCAGGGAAATTAGGCATAAAATGAAATAAAAATGCATCCAGATTGTAAAGGAAAAAGTAAAACTATCTCTTTGTGCAATGACATGATCTTATATATCGAAAATCTTAAAGAATCCATAAATACAATGTCTGTCCAGAAAAAGTCCAGCCATTGTTAATATAACAAGAATGGTGGATGTGGTATCAATGTAACCTGGCAGCCAAGGAGAGTGGACTGGAATACACATGTGTGAACAATGACAGCTTCTCTGTACTCGTCAGTGGGCGCTGTGGATGCTGTTGAGTGAATATGTGGCCATCAAGTAGAGGAATGAATCTACAACAAATTTTGTGTTAAGCTTGAACATCCCTCCGCAGTAACTATTCAGGTAATTCAGAAGGCTGCAGCTATAGACAACTGGTGACTGGCAGCTTCGGCCCAACAATGTGCCAACTCATTCATCACATCTCATGTCAAGTTTTTTGGTGAAACATCAAATCACCCAGGTGACTCACCCCTGGTACAACCCAGATTTGGTGCCCTGCAACTTCTGGCTTTTCCCAAAACTAAAATCAACTTTGAAAGGGAAGAGATTGCAGACCATCGATGAGATTCAGGAAAATACAACAGAGCAGCTGATGGTGATTGGGAGAACTGTGTGAGGTCCCAAGGTGCCTACTTTGAAGAGTACTGAGGCATCACTGTCCTATGTACAATGTTAATGTTTCTTGTATCTTGTATCTTCTTCAATAAATATCTCTATTTTTCATATTACATGGCTGAATAACTTCTGGACAGATCTCATAAACTGTTAGAATAAACAAGTTCAGCAATGTAGCAGGACATTTAATAAATACACAAAAATCAATCATTGTTTATATACCAACAATGAACAATCTAAATAAAATTACGGGGAAAATCCCACATATAGTAAAAGCACAAAGAATAAAGTACCTAGTAATAAATTTAACAAAGTAAGATTTATACACTGAAAATTATAAAAACACTGAACTAAATTAAAGAAGATCTAAACAAATGTACAGATATTTCATGTTCATGGGTTGGAAGACTAAATGTTGTTAAAGTTACAATACACCTAAATTGATTTATGATTTCAACTCAATCCATATCAAAATCCCAGTGTTTTTTTTTTTTTAACAGAAATGTACAAGCCAATCACAAAATTCATATGGAAATTCAAGATTCAGAAAAATTGAGACAATCTTGAAAAAGAATAAAGTTGAAGGACTCAAATTTCACCATTTCAAAATATTCTATAAAGTTAGGGTAATTAAGACAGTGTGGTACTGCATAAGAATACACATACAGAACAATGGAATGGGATTAAGATTAAGAAGGACACAATAGTTCATATGTAAAATTCCTGTCAAAAAAAAATGTTTAACTAAATCTGATAATGAGGAAGCAATTAGATCCAAAGTAAGAAGCATTCTGCAAAACAACTGGATTCTTCCAAAATATCAATGTCACAAAGACAACTACAGGATGGGGAAACTTATTTATCTGAACATGAGAGTAACTAAAATGCATTTCCCTTCCATTTATAAATAACTAAAAAACTGAATAAACCTTATGAAAACTGCTGCTTTCAAACACTGAACAACAGTCAGCACAGGACAGCTGTCACAAAAGAGAATAAAAATAAGATGTCACCTACAAATGCCCTGGCTTTCTACCTGGAGAAACTTTGTGGACCATTACCTAGAAGAGCAATGCAGAGTAACGCATGGCACAGTAGTCTCACCAAGTTATGGGTACAGAGATCTGAGTTCCAAGAAGCTGAGGTGACTCAAATTTGAATTTCCATGTTAAAGCATCACAGAGGGGGGGAAAGTACTTCAGAAATCTACACTGGGGCTCCTTGGGTCTGTGGCTGAATATAAAGATGTATATGTATATAGTGAGACTCTATGAGGCTGGAGAAACAATCCCAATGGGGAAAGAACTACTGGGAAGCTTAAGATGAACAATTCCCAGAGCTCAAACAGGATCAGAAGAATTTCAAGTTCTGACCTGTTAAGACAGGGGAAACTACCTTGAACACCCAAGGCGTACAGAGGATACCCGAGAAGAAACACAACTTAGTAGAGGAACTAAAATAACGAGTCCAAGAGTAAACTCTTGAGCAACATAAACTTTAAAAACAAGCCTCAAAAGAACTAAGCTCATCAGTAACTTAACTGAACAAAATCAATTGGTCTTTTAAAAATTTAATCTTTATTGTATTTTTTCCATTACCATTTAGCCCCATTATACCGCCCTCCACCCAGCAATTACCACACTGTTGTCCATGTCCATGAGTCCTTTTTCCTTTTTGCTCAATCCCTCCACTCTTTCACCTCCCCCCAACTAGCTGTCATTCTGCTCTCCATCTATGAGTCTGTCCCCGTTTTCCTTATTAGTTGAGTTTGTTCATTAGATTCCACATATGAGTGAAATCATATGGTATTTTTCTTTCTTTGACTGGCTTATTTCACTTAGCATAATGTTCTCCAGGTCCATCCATACTGTCGCAAAGGGTAAAATTCTCTTTTTATGGCAGAGTAGTATTCCATTGTGTAAATGTCCCAGAGTTGTTTTTAAAGAAAGACCATAAAACCTAGACACTCAACAATATAACACAATGGCCAATATCCAGTCAAAAATTACTAACCGTGCAAAGAAGCATGAAAACATGGCACATAACAGGAGAATAATCAGTCAAAAGAAAAAGACCCAGAAATTACGCAGACATGGAATTAGCAGAAAAGAACTTTAAAACAGCTATTACAGACAATAAATTATTATAATTATACTGTTATACAAAAACAATATAAATTATATAAAATTATAAATTATGGCCCTGGCTGGTATAGTTCAACTGGTTGGAGCATCATCCCATAAATGAACAGCTGCAGGTCTGATCCCCCATCCGGGTGCTATGATCTCTAGTCTGGATACACACAGAAAAAAAACAGTCGACGCTTTTCTCTTACATCAGTGTTTCTCTCTCTCCCTTGTTCTCTCCCTAAAAGCAATGAAAAAATGTCCTCGGTGAAGATAAAAAAATAATAATAATAAAATTATAAATTATGCTCCAGGATTTGAAAGAAATGCCCTGGCTGGTGTGACTAAGTGGACTAAGCACCAGCCTGCAAACCAAAAGGTCGCTGGTTCAAATTCCTGGTCAGGACACATGCCTGGGTTGTGGGCCAAATCCTCAGTTGTGGATGTATGAGAGGCAATCACTGATGTTTCTCTCACACATCAATGTTTCCCTCCCTCTCCCTCTCCTTTCCCTTTTCTCTAAAAATAAATAAAACACAAAATCTTTTTAAAATATATAACATTGAGAAAAATGGAAGATATATACATACATACATACACTAGCACAAACTTTTTTAAAAGATGCAAATAAACCTTCTAGAAAAGAAATACACTATATTAGAAATGAAAAGTTCACGAGGTGGGCTGAACAGAAGATTAGACAATGCAGAAGAAAAGATCAGCAAAACTAAAGACAAAGCAATAAAAATTATCTAAACTGAAACACAGAAGTAGAAAGGTGGGAAAAAAGGATCAAGAACTATTGCAAAATTAGAGACAGGTCAACTAATTCAATGTGTGACCCATAACTGAATTCTGAAATGCTTAAAAACAAAAGAGATATACAGGACAATTTGAGGACAATTAGGAAATGTAAACATGTATTCTATATTAATGGATAGAATATTCTATCTAAAAATGTATTATGTATATACATATATATAGAGAGAGAAATACTCTATATTATTTACATATAGTATTTATTGATATTAAATTTCCTAAGTGTGATAACTGTATTTTGTGGACATATAGGAAATTGCTGCTATGGGAAACAGAAAATCATAAGACATATAAGAAGGGGCTATTTTAAAATAATTTAAGACAAAACACTTGAGAATTACTAACAATGATAAATTCAACAGGATACCTACACTTTCCTTTTTGTTATATAAATCACAAGTTTTTGTCTTGGGTGCATTATTTTTTTAATACCCATCTGAGTACTCTGAAAACCTGATACATTTTAGTCAAGCCAGGATCACATAATTGACTTTAAATAGAATAAATTTCAATTACCATGGTTCATTAATAAAATAGATGTGAACTAATTTCACCATTTCTCAAAGAGACAAAATAAAATTCTGCTACACTTAAAGATAAATGAAAATCACAAAACTAGAAAACTGATTTTGTAATAATTTATGAAGTATTACCTTAAAATTACAAAGATTATTATTTTTTTAAACATTAATTATCAGAAAGCTAAACTTGTTATCACCCTGAAAAACAGAGATCTGATAACACTTAGAGCATTATGAATGCCAGACTTTATGTTCCTTAAGGAAAGAACTCCTTGTTTATTTGTATATATCCCAAGCCCATGAGAATCTCTCTCACATAAATACCTGTTTAATCAAACTAAATCACACTAAGCTAACTGTCCATTCAGCCTACCCAACAAGACATATTCCACAAAAATAGTTCCTCCTTAAAAGGATGGCAGAAATTTTACTTCTCTCATTGTGGATAAAAATTTTACTGTGATATTCTGCATTTTCCCAGATTTCTCAAGTAAATGGCATCAAGCGTATTTTGACTTTTTCCCGAAACTTGGGGATCATGAACAGCTTCACCAGACCTTTAGCTGGTTTTTCTCCTTAATGTTAAATGTCAATATCACTTCCCTTCTCTGCATGCTTACTACCAGTAGAATACTAACAGTCATTCTAGCCTCACTCCACCCTTGGTAAAGAAACAGAAGTAAACCCAATAATTCTAAACTTAAAAAAAAAATTAAGTACATAAAAATTTCAAGAAAAACTCTTAGGAAAAGTATATGATTTTAATGCTGAAGCTTTGTGATATTTATTATGGTGGTATTATTTTAGGTGTTCTTCTAAGAGTGTTCACCTTTTAAAGGCACTTTACAATTGTGTATGTCTATTTAGGTTAGAGATAATTTATTTGTTTCACTGGAAAAAAATTTGGTAAGTCCAGCAAAATCTGTATTTGTATGCATAGTTATTTTTTTTAAGGCAGATAGATAACAGAAGCCAGAATCCCTGGAACTCTAAAAATCAATTAATAAGACTTTCTTATGTTTCAGTGGCAGCATTTTTTAAAAAGATTTTATTTATTTATTTTCAGAGAGAGAGAAAGGGAGTGGAAAATGGAGGGAGAGAAACATCAATGTGTGGTTGCCTCTTGTATACCCCCAACCGAGGACCTGTGAGAGAGAAAAATATCAATTGGCTGCCTCTCGCAAACCCCCAAGCAGGGACCTGGCCCACAACTGAGGCATGTGCCCTGACTGGAAATCAAACTGGCAACCTTTCAGTTCACAGGCCAGTGCTCAATTCAGGACTCAGTGACAGCATTTTAAAGTCAATCTTTAGTACATGGGAAAGTAATTTTTAAATATATGGGCAGTGAAATTGTGGGCAATAAAATAAATTAGTGTATCTTGGTAAATATTTAAGTAAAGAGAAAATTCATATGCCAGAGTATCATAAGTAACTACAGGAAGGTATTGTATCATAAAACTTTATTATATGCTGTGTGTTGTTATATATTGGGGCATGAGTAAAAATAGATGTCTTAGTGTGGGCTCCAGTCAAAAAGTTTGAAACCCGCTCATATAGTGAGTTCTTAATGTGCTGTAGGTTGCCTGCAATCAGAAAGGAGATTTGTACTTTTCCACTCACTGTAACAATAATATTCTGCAACATACCATCACAAAATCAAAGTCATTAGGTTTAATAGGTCTCTGAATGTGGCTGTTTCCAATGAACTTTTAATATTGTTATCTGACACATGATTAGTCCTAAAGATTAAAGCTAAAATAATCCTTTTTTCTTAGTGATATTAAGAAAATCCAAATAAACCTTTGTGGGCAGCTATTTCTGATGTTTGTTATTAATTTGAGGTAAAGATGCTTTTTAAAAAAAAAACTTTCACTTTACAATGAACTGTACCAGTTAAAACAAACTACATTAAACGCTACCTAAATATTTAATTTTCAGAATTGCAATTTAAGTTTAACAAAAGTATGTATATAATATTCTCTAGCTACCTGTGTATATTAAAGTGCATATTAAAATGAAGAATCTGATCTAAGTTCACTTTTTTTGGATGCTGATAGGATTCATATCCAACCAAATCTTAATTATTTTTCATCTTAACACAGCAGAAGCTCCATTTCAACCCACCCACCATTGTAAATAAAGCTTGACGGGAGAACTTTTTGTGCACCAAAAGAATAATAACTCTCTGAACTTGCTATCAGCCTACTGGGAATTTCTAAAGAATGCCAGGGACTCCTACTGCACTTGGAAAATAACTGATGGAGCAATTACAATAAGAACTGTGATGCTCAGCGCCACCCAGTGGCAAATCTCTGATTACATGCCTCCCTTATGCCTATTCATTTTGGTGTTCTTAGGCACTACAGCAAAAGCTCTACTCTAAAGCGCTCAAGTAAGAAAACATAAAACTTATGAGTTTTCTAGGCTAGAATCAAGCGAGAGGGAAAAACAATAAATATTATGGAACAAAAAGAAAAGCATCTACATAAAGAAACAGGAAATGTACTCTACTGCTGGGGTTTGCCCTGGTCTCAGCAAAAATTCTTTCCCATCACAAGCTTTTTCAAACACAAGACAGAAAATAAGCAGCGTTAATAATAAGCAATCACTTTATGGTACACTTAACATCATTTTATTAAAACATTTGAAATTATTGTAAAAATATTGCAAGTAGGAAACTCCTTCATAAAAAGCAGATAATACTAGTTTAATATAATCTGTACATTAATAAAATCTAAAAGATGAAGAAATTACCTAATAAAGTCTTTAATTTGGTCTGGTTGAAGTACTTAACTTTAATATTAATAAGCAACAGGTCTCTCTTAAAAGCAGAGTGATGAGTACTCTGATATTCATTTCACTACAAATTGTACATACATACATTATAAATACTTTTTCTGTGTATGCTATGTTTCAAAACACAGTAAGATAAAAAGTAAAAACCAGCATAACACAGATACTGGGTGGTTTCGAAGCCTGGACTCTTCTGACCATCCTGGCTATACACACTGGGTTTGGGCAGTTCTACCAACCTGAGACAACTGCAAAGAGTGAATCCCGTTCCAATACCATTCTTTCCTCACATTATTTTGGTATCACTAGAGGCCATGAGAAGAGCTACTCCACAGAAGACAGTATTAGGCTCTAATGACACTTCATTCCCATTAACAGGGGTTCAATGATATAAGCCATCTTTCCCTTTTCCATTAGGTCCCATCTTTCCTCCTTAATTAGACATTCATCATTTACAGAGTATCTGAGTAATATGAATATCTTGATTTTGTGTATAAAGAAACCTAATTATTAAAATGCAGTCAGGTTAATCAATTAAAGAGTGGAAGGAAAATAATAGATGAGTAAATTAGCTAATTAGTAGCACAAAGCTGTTTGAACCATATATGGGTAGAAATGTTTCCATCCACCAAGTATCCTTGGACACATTCTTTTAGTGGAATCTTTTAAACATAATTCTGAAGTAGATTAATAACAAGTGTTATACATTACTTTGTACAGTATAGAGAAGAGTTAAGAAAAATTAAACAATGACATTAAATGACTTTCAGAAAATTTGCAGAGGTTAATTTCTACTCCAGGTCATATCTACTTAGTTAGTACTACTGAAATAAAAGTGCAATTCTGGAAATTTTGAAAAAAATTATTTTTATTATTTAAAATAAATAAGCATCCAAATAATCTTTTCAAAGTTTATGGTAACTTTTTAAATTCTCATAAAACATTTGGACCTAGAGAAAAATGTTTATGGGACAAATACATACGTAGATTCAAAAATACCCAAGAGCATTAAGTGAAGTGCACATGAAGCCAATAGAAGGTTCAAATAATATAATTTATTTCCTAATCCAGTTAAATTTAATTGTAAGCCCTTAGGGTTTTCTAAATTAGTTCTTCAGCAAATATTTATTAATCATCTACCAAGTGCCATACAATGTACTACTAGGCACTAGAACTAGAGAATCTGAAACATTATCTTTTCCTCCAAAGAACTGACATAGGATTAAGTAAGTACTATATAAAAGAAGTGATCTATTTTTCCTTGGAGAAAAATCAGGAAAGGTTTCAGACAGGAGATGATACTCCATCTTAGACCTAGAAGTCCAATTTTCCAGACAGACAAGCAGAGGGAAGATATTAAAGAAGAACATGGTCAAAACCAAGAGAGAGGGAGAGACTATTCAGCATGTACAGTGACTTGCAAATTCTCGAAGGTTAAGGTTGAGGGGACAGGTGCAGTACAGATGTGATCTGAAAGTCAAAGGTCAGGTAAAGTAGGGGTTTGTACCACAACCAAGTTTGTAAAAGTCACATTCCAACAGAAAATGAGTACGAACATATTCCTTATCTACAATCCTAATGCAAATTCATGTCAAAAAAATAAAAATGGAGGAAACAGTATCTGTCCTTTCAGCTTCTTGATGATAACCTATATGGCTTTGCAGCAAAGTTTTTCAAAAATAATTGTTAGCACATAAGATGAAAATAAAATTCAGCAGAAGTACATGCACTGCACCATTTCTGTTTACCAAGCTTCCTCAGATTTTAGTTAAAAATAAATCGAAGAAATAGTTGACTTTGCATAAAACCATATGACGAAAATAAACTGGACTATAATGACAATGGACAGATTTCTGATGACTAATTTTATTTGGTTATAAACATATAAATTTGTAGTTCTGAAAAGTTCAATTTCATGTGATTATTTTAATGTTCTTGAAATATCCAGGTAGTTTTACAAAAAAATTTTAAATGGTATATTTCCCATGGGGATGCTAATACAAGTCACAGGAAAGAACAGCATTATACAAAGATAAATAAAATTAATTGTTTTACTTTTCCTCTAAAGAGCTTTATTTTTCAGAGGATACAGTTTTTCTCAGTGTAAGTAAAAGTGATTGTTTTCAAAACAACAGCTGATGTGTGATCAATAGTTCTTGCTGGCCTTCTGGACATTCCACATATCCATATACTGCCTCTAAATACACATTTTGCTGTGTCACCTCAGATGTGCTTCTCCCAACAGAAAAAAACTATTTTTTAAGTGCTCTATTTTAGAATGTTACCAACAATGCAATATCCTACCTTGCAAAAATTGTCTGCTATCTGACTTGCCTATCTCTGTTACCTCTAGGTCACAAAACACTTGACATAGTTTTTAATCTGCCATTTCCTTTATTTTAGCACACAACTTTCTCTTCATTTACTTTTAAGGAAGAAATAAGAGATGCCCAGGTTTCCTTAATTACAGTACAATATTCATCTTCAAAAAATTTCTAAAGAGTTTATAAAATATAAAACCCAAGAATACCCACCACCATTAATCATTTGAAATATCTTGATAAAATTTTATTTAATTTTTTGTCATGTGCTGTCTTCAATGAAAAGGGTTCCTTTCTCCAAGGAAAGCTTTGTAAGATAGAGCCAATTCTCATTTGTCTGAGATAATTTAGCTGTCACTTTGGATAGGAAACATGGCAAAAAAATAACCATACAACTACAATCAACTGCAGCATTCTGTGTGGTGCTGAATTAAGCTTTTCTCCGTACTTGATACCAGTTTGCAACATCAGGAAATAGGAAATGAGTTTTCTCTTTTTACAAGTCAATGCATTCATATAAAATTGTAGCTATACATAAATTAACCATTATTTATTATCCATAAAGAACTATTTATTTGCAATTCAGAAAAAAAGTACTTATAAATTGTAAATAATTAGGTTCCATGAAATACCTCATATAAAACTGTATAAATCATCAATTTGAACAACCAGAAAATACAGCCATAGAGTTCGTATCTGAAGAGTATAGCTAATAAAGCTAATAGCAACTACCCTTAGGAAAAGAATTCTCTCTGGGATGAGATTCTAGCTGTTTTGCCAGTAATCACAATGAATTTATTCTTATCAATTCACACTACTCTGATAGGTGACCTATAATTCTTATTTTTGTGTATTTATGAAACATTTTATTTTTATGCACTGGCATAACTTGAATTGTCCTTTATAATCCAAGTTAGAAATTTTACACATCAACAGACAATGAGTTTACTAAATCACAAAGTGAATTATCAGCCACTAATTTACATTCTGAAAACACAGTATAATAGTTAATTTTGTGTGTCCACTTGACTAGGCTAAGAAATGCCTAGATAGCTAATATAACATTATTTTGTAGAGTGTCTGGGAGGTGGTTTCTGAAATTGGCATTTGATTCAATACAATGAGTAGAGATCAGTCTTCACTAATGTGGGTGGGCATTATCCAATTCACTGAGGGCCCAAACAGAACAAAAAGGAAAAGGAGGGCAAATTCCCTCTCTCTCTGGATGAGCTAGAGTAATAGCCCTTTGCACTCCAGGATTTACACCATCAGCTCCCCCGCTGGTCAGGTCTTTAGACTCTTGACTGAACTGCACCACTGACTTTCCTTATTCTTCCGCCTGAAGATAGCAGATTGTGAGACTTCTCAGACCGTTACAGTCACAATCTTTATCATCATTACATTTAATCAATTTTACACCAAAGTACTACATAGTGAGGGATAACACTTTCCTTTCTAAGACGAGAATCCGCAACTGAAATATTTCTACATGTTTTTTCGCATGTATGTGTTTTTTTAAGGAATACACTATATAATAAGTAGAAGGCTTACTACTAAACAACAGTTTGATTTTAAAATCTTTACTGCTCTCCTACCATGTACTATGATACAAATTAGATATATAAATATCATTAAAAATGAACTCTAAATACAGTAAGCTCACATATAAGTGAAATATATATAATGAAATATAATAATGTGATAAAGAACAATAAGGAAGTATTTACAAAGTTCAAGGGTGGTACATTGAGAAGGAATGATTCATTCTAACACAAAGGGTAGAAAGAAAAGTAAGGCTTCCAGAGGAGTTAACATCCTCAGCTAGCACTTAAATGATAAAACAAATACAAGTGGTAAAGGTCATCTCGAACAGAGATCTTGAACAATGAAAATAGTTGTATAAAGACACAGAAGTGTAGTCAGCATGGCACAGCAAGTTGAGACACTTCAAGTAGGCAGGAAGTGGAAAGAGATGAGATGGAGTAATAACAGCAAAATCATAAAACTCCATTAAAAGTACTCAAGCACATAAGGAGGATCCACTAAGGCCTCACAAGCCTACCTATTCATTCCTGGCTTGTGCTTCCACCTCAAAAATAAATATCCAATGATAGCATTTCCCTAAAGTCTGCAGTGAACCACCTTTCATCCATTCTAAAAAATAAAGTTACAAAAAAAAAAAAAAAAAAAAAAAAGAACTTCTGGTCAAAATGGAGGTGAAAGTAAACATGGCTCACCTCCTTGTACAACCACATCAAAATTACAACCATCAGAAATAGAGTTGAATGGAAGCCCAACAACTACAGAATGAAAGAAACCACATCCATCCAGACTGGTACGCGGGGAGCAGATTCGGAATAGGCCGGTCCCACACCCACAGTGGTGGAGAAAAATTCAGGACGGATATCTCAGGAACAGGGAGTTCCAGCTCCACACCCGGCCCCTCAACCCAGGGTTTCAATGCTAGGGAGATAAGTCCCCATAACTTCTGGCTGCAAAAACCAGCAGGAATTGAGTAAGTGGGAGAAACTTCTGGAGTCCGAAGCAGTTTCTCTTAAAGAACCCACATACAGACGTACTCAGACTCAATCCCTCTGAGCCACAGCACTCGGGTAGCAGTTTGAAGGGCACTAGTGGCATACAGGGAGGAACTAAAGTGGCATAATAAATGTGAGAGCTAGGGGACGGCTTTCTCCTAGACATAAAGGCAGGCAGAGGCCATTGTCCCTTTTCTGAACCCTTCTCCCTCAGAGCCAGAGCTGGCAGGCAGGTAGCATATCTGAGACTCCATCAACCTGGCTAACACTGTTTGCCACACACTGGAGATCCCCTGAGGCTCCGTCACACCCAAATTACAGGCCCACCCAAGCTGTTAATAGTGGCCTTTGCATATGAATGGCTGGTCTTAACTCATACTTTGCAACTTCCTAAATCCTCTCAAACAAGCCCTAAGTTCCTGTACCTCTTGCTAAGTGGCCCCAGGCCCAGCACTAGCAGCAGCAAGTTTTGGATCACAGTTTGGCTTCACCTGGGACTCTCTAAACCTAGCGTAAGTAGCAGCCATCTCAGACTGTTTTATAGCTCAGGCAGGGTAGCCCCAGGCAGAACACAGGTAGGGGCTGATCTTCACCTGCACCACCCAGGAAATGCCAGAGCCAGTGCACCCAGTAAACACCTACGGACGATGTCAGAGCACCACCACCCTGGCCCTGTACAGATGACTCTCCACGGAGTGCAAAGGTTGGTGGTCAGTGGTCACAGCCAGTCCTTGCAGCTGACTGGCCTGCGTAAATACTTCCCATTGATCTACCAACAAAAGCCAAGGCTCAACTACAAGAGGAAAGTGTACTCAACCCACACAAAGGATGAACCTCGAGTACCCAGCTTGGATGATAGGGGAGGCTGTGTCAATGGACCCTAAGGACACCTACTACACTAGACCATGCTACCAAGACAGGGAGTCACATCATCTCTACTTAATACATAGAAAGAAACAAAGGGAGGCTGCCCAAATGAAGAGACAAAGAAATATGGCCCAAATGAAAGAACAGACCAAAACTCCATTAAAAGAACTAAACAAAATAGAGAGAAGCAATCTATCACATGTAGACTTCAAAATACTGGTTATAAGGATACTCAAGGAACTTACTGAGGATGTCAGCAGCATAAAAAAGATTTAGTCAGAAACAAAGGATACACTAACTGAAATAAAGAACAAATTACAGGGGAAACAACAGTTGAGTGGATAAAGCTGAGTCTTAAATGAATGATTCAGAACATAAGGAAGCAAAAAACAACCATTCAGAACAACAAAAAGAAAAAAGAATCCAAAAATAATGAGGATAGTGTAAGCGGCCTCTGAGACAGCTTCAAACATTCCAATATTTGCAACATATGGGTGCCAGAAGGAGAAGAGAAAGAGCAAGAAATTGGAAATTTATTTGAAAAAATAATGAAAGAAAACTTCCCAAATTTGGTGAAGGAAATATTCATGCAAGTCCAAGAAGCACAGAGCGTCCCAAACAAGATGGATGCAAAGAGGTCCACTCCAAGACACATCATAATTAAAATGCCAAAGGTTAAAAATAAGAGAGAATCTTAAAAGCAACAAGAGAAAAACGGTTAGTTATCTACAGGGGAGTTCTCATAAAACTGTCAGCTGATTTCTCAAAAGAAATTTTGCAGGCTAGAAGGCATTGGTAAGAAATAGCAAACTCATGAAAAGCAGGGACCTACAGCCATGATTGCTCTATCCAGCAAAACTATCGTTTAGAATCAAAGGGCAGGTAAAGAGCTTCACAGACAAGAAAAAAACTAAAGGAGTTCATCATCACCAAACCATTATCATATGAAATGTTAAAGAAACTTATTTAAGAAAAAGATCAAAACTATGAACAATAAAATGGCAATAAATACCTATCAACAATTGAATCTAAAAAACAAATTTAGCAAACAAGAAGAACTGAGATAGGATCATGGATACAGAGAACATTTTGATGGTTGCCAGGTGGGGGGGGGGGAATGGATGAAGAGGTAAGGTGATTAAGAAGTACAAATTCATAGTTTCAGAACAGCCATGGGGATGGAAAGTACAGTATAGGAAATGGAGTAGCCAAAGAACTTATTGCATGACCTATGAATATGAACAATGGTGTGGGGGTGCTGGGTGGGGGTGTGGCAAAAGGAGAAAATTGTGACAACTGTAATGGCATAATCAATAAAATATAATTTAAAAATTATATTAAATTAAAAAAGAAAATATAAGTAGGACGTCCAGCCAAGACAGAGGCATAGACATATATACTGAGTCTCCCTCCACAACTAAGAAGAAACACAACTACCTCAAAACTAGAAACAACCAGAAGTCCCAGAAAATCAAACTGCATGGAAGTCCAGCAAACAAAGATATAAAGAAGAAATACTCATCCAGACAGGTAGGAGAGGTGGAGCCGGGGCGGAGAGGACGCAGTGTGGTAGCAGCAGCAGCGGTGGCAGCGGCAGGCCAGCAGAAAGCACAGTCACACATTTTAAAAAGTCAGGAGGGACACTTGGGGAGCATTCCCAGCTCCTCACCGGACCTCGCAGCCCACTGTCCCAGCACCAGGGAAAATCAAGCCTCATTTCTTCTGACTGTGCAGACCAGTGGTAGTTGGGGTGGAGGCAGAAACTGCCGGTCTCAGCAGTCCGCTTGTTTGAAGGCCTCCCAAGGTCCTAGAACGTCCACAGACCCACCCACTCTGGGAATGATGGCAGCAGCTAGAGGGGCGCCAGACTGGTGCGGAAGTGGGAAAAGTGCCTGGAAAAGGGGCGAGTGTGGGGCTGATGGCATTGTTCCATTTTGGACCCCTCCTCCATATACAGTGCCACAACGTGGTGAAACAGGTCGCCCTATACTAATGAATCTCTAAGGCTCCGCCCCTTACAATATAACAGGATCAACAGCTCTACCTGGGACATGGAGGCAAACAAACACAGGAGCCTGTCAGAATGAGGAGACAGAGAAGTATGGCCCAAAAGGGGAAACAGATCAATATTACAGTGGGAGAACTAAGTGACAAGGAGATAGCCAACCTAACAGATGAAGAATTCAAAACACTGTTGATAAAGATGCTCACAGGTTTGACAGATATGCCTGAGTACGGCAAACCCATAACAGAAGAGGTGAAGGCTATGCTAAGTGAAACGGAGAAAAATCCACACAAAACCAATGGTGAAGGGAAGGAAACTGGGGTTCAAATCAATGATTTGGAACATAAGGAAGAAAAAAAAACAGTAAACTAGTGCAGAACGAGGAAGCAAGGATTGAAAAAAATGAGAAAAACTTCCCAAATTTTGCAAAGGAGATGGATATACAGGTCTGGGAAGTATGGAGGGTCCCGGGCAAGCTGGACCCAGAGGGGACCACACCAGGATGCATCATGACTGAGGTGCCAAAAGTGAAAGATAAAGAGAGAGTCCTGAGGGCAGCAAGAGAGAGGCAGAGAGCTGCCTACAGGGGGGTGCCTATAGGACCATCAGCAGATTTCTCAGAGGACACTTTGCAGGCAGGAAGGGACTGGCAAGCAGTATTCACTGTGATGAAAGGCAACCTACAACCATGATTACTCTATCCAGCAAAGCTATCATTTAGAATGGAAGGGCAGATGAAGTGCTTCCCAGACAAGGTGAAGCTAAAGGAGTTCATCATCACCAAGCCATTATTATATGAAATGTCAAAGGGACTTAAGAAAAAGAAGATCAAAACTATGAACACTAAAATGACAACAGACTCACAACTGTCAATAACTGAATCTAAAAAATAAAAACAAAATCCAACTAAGCAAACCAGAATAGGAACAGAATCATAGGTATGGGGATCATTTGGAGGGTTATGAGCTGGGAAGTGGAGGGGGGTGAAATGGGGAAATGGTGCAGGGACTAAGAAGGATAATCGGTTGGTACATAATAGACAGGGGCAAGTTAAGAATAATATAGGAAATGGTGAAGCCAAAGAACTTATATGCACGACCCATGGACGTGAACTAAGGGGGGTGGGATTGCCGGAGGGAAGCGGGGTCCTGGGCAGAGGGGAGCAAAGGGGAAAAAAATTGGAACTACTGTAACAACATAATCAATAAAATATACTTAAAACGTTTTTTAAAATAAATATTTAGAAAAAAAAGAAAGAAAACATAAAATAAAAAATAAAGGTATTCTAGTTTCTAGTTCCCAAAAACTGAACTGAGGCAAAAATAATATAGCACAGCCCCTGGCCAGGTGACTCAGTTGGAGCATCGTCCTGTACACCAAAAGGCTGTGGGTTCGATTCCTGGTCAGGATACATAACTAGGTTGCAGATTCAATCCCAAATCAGGGTGTGCAGAGGATACAATTGATGCTTTTCTCACATTGATGTCTGTCTGTCTCTCTCTCTCTCCCCCTTCCTCTCTCTCTAGAATTAATATACATATCCTCAGGTGAGGATTAAAAAAATTACATAGCATAATAGTGTAATAAACCTTGGAATCGGCATTTAGTTTATTTTTAATTTTTTTAAGGCAAGAAATCAATGAAGTATCAAATAACATTTCATTTCTGTTGGAACAATCTATATTATAGCTTAGTTCTGGATCAAATCTTTAAATGGTTTAAATCAAACTACTATAAATATAAGAACTCTGAAGAGTAGGAAATCTCCCATATTTGACTTCAAGCTCTGATTTATTTCCCATTTAATTGGGAAATAAATTGGGACTTTAGGTTTGGAATTTATATACAATAGTAACAATACCTACATTTTTAAACCCCTCTACAGTTATTATTTTTATTCCTTTAATAATTTTATTTTGGAAGTGTTATTTCTTTCATGAAATGAAAGGAGCAGAGACAAAATTCAGGCACAGACTAACGACAGATTTGTAAAAACAGTATTGAAAGTATCCAAAAAAATCCACTCCTTTATAGTAGTGCTGAGGATAATGAGAGAAGCACTATGCAAACTTCTTTTTACTATCTGAAACACCAGCTTAACCCACTCTGGCGAGAACAAACTTTATATAGGTAACAGTATCAGCTTATTACAATAGAGAAACCCCAATGTCAACATAGATACAGATATAGGTACAGGAGAAAGGTGAAGACATAAAATTATAAAGGTTAGCATATCCATTCCTAGATTAGATCAGACAAGATTCCACTCTCGAGCACAGTTCAAAGATGCCCAACAACAACCTGGAAATTCTTAGAACCGATAGTAATTATGTATATCCTAGTCAATCTGTTTGTTGTCAATCATACTAAAACTGTGAATCATGAAACTGGTGGTGTCTTCCTCTTTGTACTGCCCACTAAAAGCTTAGATAGCCCTGGCTGGTACTGCTCAATGGGTTGAGCAGCAGCCTGCAAACTGAAGGGTCACCGGTTCATTCCCAGCCAGGGCACGTTCCTGGGCTGCAGGCCAGGTCCCCAGTTCAGGGACATGTGAGAGGCAACTGAGTGTCGTATCCCTCACACATTGATGTTTCATATCCTCTCTTTCTCCCTCCCCTCCCCTCTCTCTAAAAGTAAATAAATAAAATCTTTAAAAAAAAAAAAAAGCTTAGATAAAACTTTGTAGCAAATGAATAAGACTCAGGTAAACCTGATCCTATATTTTTTGCCTTTGACATCTCACTTTCCTTTTGTCCTCACTCCTTTCATTTTTTAATCTTAATTAATTATATAAACTTTTTAAATCCTTTCTGAAAAAAGGGAGTATTTAAGATACTAACTAAACAAACAGTAACAAAAAAATTGAAATGCAAACATTACCTTAATATCAAAATTACAATCAAGTCTTCTAATTAACACGATGAAAGTTCCAGATGAATTATCTTTCAGTGGTGGAGGCACAATGGGTTCACAGGCATTCTCTGGTTTTGAGGTAATCAAAAAACCCTGAAAAAGAATTGGTAATAAGTTTTTTCTCTTTTAAATTAAAAAAAAATAAATTCAACTTGCTTCTATAAACATCTTTTGAATTTGTTTTATGTGTTTTGCATTATGTTAGATGAATTATCTGGCAGCACAACAGTTCTTACCCTCCAATTGCTCACAATCCTGGAACTTCTCCATAGTACTTGGTTTCATAAGCATTTATTTTTTTAAGTAAGTTCTTCTTGCTATTAAAAGTTTTTTTAGAAGTCACACATTAGCCTATTATCCCAAGATGACCACTATTATTAGCATGTTGGTACGTATTTCTCAGCAATGACTGACATTTCTAAACCAAGCAAATACTTATATAAAATAAACATTTTTATAGTCTCAATTACTTATTTTTATTTAAAATTAACTTTTACATTCTTTTATATTATCAAACAATAAAAATGCAGAGAATTTCTAGAAATTTATTCTATAGAAACTCTAACCTCAGTTAATAATATATGTAGAAAGATGGTCCCTGCTACACTGTTTTAATAGCAAAAGCTTGAAACTATGAGCATCAATAAGGCAGCCATTTAAAAAATTATAATATATTCATACAATAGAAAAATAATAAAGCCATAAAAAAAAAGGTGAATCTATATACACCAAACTGAAAAGATGGCCACAAGATAATTATTAATTTAAAAAGAAATAGCAAACTGCTTTCTCAAAACTACAGGATAGTTTTCACATCAGAAAATATATTAATATAAAATGTTATATTATAATACATTAATATAAAAGATTACATTATATTAATAAATGGTATTTGGTAACATACAATGTTAATTATGTTAATAGCTACAATTTATTGATATAAAATGTTACATTAATAACCAATTTATTTATATAAATGTTATATTAATAGATTAAAAGAGAAAAACCAAATGACTCTCAACAGATGTAAAACACTGAATATATGCATCAAGATGATCAAATTTATTAAATTCATTTATAATAGAAAATGAACCAATTAAACCTGTATGGTTTATTGGTCACACCAACCATCTATTCGACAGGACTTGGCGATTTCTCCTGCCTTAAAGTTTGACTCATTAGCTTGTGATAGAGAATGCTTTTACACATGTTTCAGAAATAAAATTTAACATGCCTTAATTTACTCATAGAATAGTTCGCCTTCTTGAGTCCGTTAAGCATTTGCTTTTACTAGGACTGTGGTTTTCAATCCAACAATGATATTTACTTCACTCAGGTTAAATTTACACCTTGTTACCTTTTCTGCACCTTTATGTACACACACACACACTTTGTCCTTTAATGCCAAATCACATAGTACAGTTCTTTTCAAGACACTTATAACAGCAATTAAACTGAACCTGTGTAGAATTATTAAGGCATATAACTCAACTGAAGTGAAGACAACATGAGCAGCTAACGGCAAATTTCCCGTGTCCTGGATGACAGCACCATTGTGAATGCCACCTGTTGGACATCAATTGAAAAACACATCCCAATTTCTGAGATGTTAAAACATGGAGTAATAAATGTATCTGAGAAGCAGTAAATTTATAGCATGTACAAACCATAGAGTAAGTGGAACTTTTAAAAGGTTTTTGTTTTAATAATTTTTTAAAGATTTTATTTATTTATTTTTAGAGAGGGGGGGAGGGAGGGAGAAAGAGAGAAAGAGAAACATCGATGTGTGGTTGGGGGCTCGGCTAGCAACCCAGGCATATTTGGGGATTGAACCAGTGACCCTTTTGTTCGCAGGCCAGCACTCAATCCACTGAACCACCCCAGTCAGAGCAGTTTATGCTTTTAATTATTTCTATATTGTTGAATGTGTTATGACAAGGATGTATTATTTTTCTTAAAATATGTAAGAATGCACACAAGCTAAAAGTACATAAAAACAAAAAACAAACAAACAAAAAAAACTACAGTAGTCTCTCTCTATATCGTAGTTCCCTTATCATGGCCTCACTGTATCACAGGATTTTTAAAAATATTATATTTAATTATTTATCACGGATTTTTCACCATATCACGGGATTTTGCAGTACTATATACGTATGTTGTTAAAGTTACATAGGTTTAAGAGTGTAGAATATGTTTAAGAACATAAGTAGTGTTTATAAAAGTGTGGAAAGGGTTAATAAGGGAGGAAGAAAGGTTAATCAGGGACTGAGAATGGTTTAAAAGTGTGTGGGAAGGGTTTATAAAGCCTTAAAATACATATAAGTACTAAAATAAATGTAAAGTTCCTACTTTGCGGATTTTCGCCTATCGCGGGGGGCAGGGGTGTCTAGAACATAATACCCATGATAAGTGAGGGATACTGTAACAGCATTCAGAGAAGGAAAACTCTGACTCCAAAAAACCTCCGCTGCCTTGCGGCATACCTCTTCAGGGGAAAGGCTAAGGGAGTAAACCCCGACAGAAAATCCGGAGCCGGAGTCCCTAAGGCGGTTTGACGTTGTAGTCAACACCGGCAACTCCTGCGGCGCACCTGAACCCAAGCTGTATCGACTCCGTCTTTCCCTTGGACCCTTCAGCTGCGAAGAGAGGGGGGGTCTGCTGCATGGGCAACAGCAGACCCTCCATATTACCCTGCCCAGGCTCTGTAGCTTCAGCGTCATCACAAGATGTCGATTCAACACGGGAGGAGACAGATACCATGTCACTCCCGAGTCGGACTGCACAGCCATTCTCGGCGGTGCAGATAGACTCTTAAGAAGCTACACCATCGTCTCTCGAGACGGACGGCTGCCGACGACGACTGTAACAGCATTAATGAAAAATTGAATTCTTTAAAAAGGTCTTAAATTATTAAACATTATCTTTCCTATTGATTATGCCAAAAAAGAGTAACTTGCTAAAATAGCTTACTAAACTATTCTACCCTCAGATGTGAGTCATGTAGAACTAAATGCAAATTTACTTTCTTTCATCCACAAAGTCTACGAAGAAGAGAAAAGGGATTTACCAATTAATTTGGCAGAAGTCCCTCAAATAGTAGCCAAGAAGGTGCTGCCTTAAGCAAGGACCACATGCCTTGCATCACCCTCTACGGCCAAACCCTTCTTATTAAAATGATGCTTGATCCATGATCAACATTTCATGACCGGAGTACTTCATGCCAATACTATGTAGGAAGGCCAAGAAAACTACCAAGGCTTAGGAGATACAGAAACTGGATGCCCACCTTTCTTCTCTTTGTTCTTGTAATTCCCTGGTGATTAAACAAAGTACTGGACAAAAGTAGTGCATGTAGACTGGCCCCTCAATTATCATTAAATGTATAATGCAATAAGTTTACAATATATTAATATGTTGATTTTTTTAAAAGCTTTAATGACTGTACATAAAGCCAAGTGCACAAAACAGAACTTTGCAGCTTGATGAGTTTTCACCTGTATCAGGACACAGAACAATAACAGCACTGCAGAAGTTCCCTTCACCATCCCTGCCATTCATTACTCTCCAACCCAATACCAGTATCACTGCATTCATTTTTAAGAGCTTATATTGGTTTTGGCCTAATTTGACACAGCATAAACAGAATCCTATAATACAGTAAATGTTCTTTTAGATTTCTTTCTCTCAGTACTGTATTTGTGAGATTCAATTCTACTGTTAAGAAAGCATACTGTTGAGATACACATGGTAGACTTTTCATTTTCATTTCTATATAGTATTATGTTGTGTGAATTTGCCAAAATTTACTCTACAGTTGATGAGCATTTCCATAAATTCTAGGTAGGGGATATCACAGAGAGTGCTGTTATAAACATTCTACTACAAGTCTTTTCATAAACACATGTATATGTCTGTGAAGTAAGTACAGTGAAGTAGAAGCATAGGATATCAAGCAGGATCACAGGGTATTAAGCTTTACTAAATATCATGAAGCAGTTTTCCACAGTGGCTTGGGTTACCACTTTTTAACTGAAATAGTCTAAACATAGAAATCATACAAATATAATTTTGCTTTAGTGTTTCAGAAGGTATTCAGAATTGCATTATTTCAGGGTAAACATTATGGAAAAATTACTTTCGTTAATATATTACACTGGTTAATAAAGTCATAAAGAGCTAGAATATTCAAGGGGGTGGGCGGGATACAGGAGAGCACTTGGGGGTAAAATGAGACAACTGTAATAGAAAAACAAGTCTAAAATAAGAAATCAATTTTAAAAGAAAGGGAGCTAGAATATTCAAGAAAGTGGTTTCATTTAAAAGACTGTTACAGGCTGAAAAGAGCCTTAACTTCCCTTCCCTTCAAATTTCACTGAATGTCAAACTATAAAATGAGTAAGATTAAGAAGAGTATATGCAGCAATAATTCAGCAAAAATTCTAAATGCAAGGCAGCAGTGCATCTTTGCCTTCGTAGAGTATAAAAGTAAAAGCAGGAAGAAAAAAAGTGATAAGTTGTTTTCTTACTGAATACCTTAAGTTATGTATTAATAATTAATAATTCAGTAACATCAAGCAGTTAACATTTGTTGAGCCATGGCACCCAGTACTGTGTGTCAAGTACTATACCTTTAATGTTCTAATTCAGTTCATTTTTTGCAACCCTGTGAGGTAACTACTATTATTATCGTCACTATTTTAAAGATGAGGAATTTAAGTCTCAAAAAAAGTAACTTGCCCAAGGTTACACATAGCAAGTATGCAATCCCATGAAGTCTAATTCCAGATCCTATGCTTTCGACCACTATGCTACATTGCCTCCACAAGACACACACACACACACACACACACACACACACAAAGAAAACCTGAATGAAGAACAAAATGGATAACAAAAACAGGAATGAACATTTACAAAAATGAATCTAAAAGGCAATTAAGGCTGATTCCAAAATTTGGTACAAATATTTCAAATGATGTTGTCAACCTTTCTGTCAAATTCTTACATTCAAACCTATATCAAAAAGTTATACTGATCAATCAGATTTTATTAGCTAACATTTTCCTAATGTGAGACAGGTGATTTTATTTATATCAACTTTCTATAATGTTTAAAATATCTATTGCCCTTTTCTCTAATTCTTTATTAGATCATTTTCCAAAATCTACCAGTAACTTTCACATAGAGGACACATTTAATTCCTCTTTTACAATAGTAAGGGATTACTCTCCTCTTTCTTACTCAGCAAAACATCCTTTAACTGTAATTCGTATCATAGTACGTTCCTTTAACACCACCCTCTGAAGACACTGGTTGCATTTCATGAGAGAGTTGTTAAGTACTAGAATGGATACGACTGAGTCTACCCAAGTAATATCTGAAAAGAACTAACAGGTCCAATAATATAAGAGAAAACAAAGTATAAGCAGCATGTAGCACAACTGCACAGAACAGAGCAAATCATTCTAACTATGGGAAGCAGTAACAGAGTAAGTGGTGTTTGTCTTGGTTCTTAAATCTCATTGTATTTCAGTTGGGTGCCAAAAACTGACCATACTACTATACATGATCTGACCAATATAACAACAAATAGGAATTATTCTTTTTTAAAAATAAGTTGAAGATCTAATTGGCTTTATTCCACAACTCATGTATCAGGCAGCATCCCATCTAGTAAATATTGGGTTGGCCAAAAAGTTTGTTTGGTTTTTTCCATAAGATGGCTCTAGTAGCGCTTAGGTGTCTTTAACTTCAATTGAAACTATTTTGTTAGATTGTATTGTGACAGCTGCCATATCAGTGTGCATTTAAAGAACTTATCAAAATTGGTGAGTTTTTGTGTAGGCATTTGAATACTGAAGTTGGAAGAAAATACACAGTATTTTTGGCATATTACACTTTACTCTTTCAACAAAGGTAAAAACACAACTGAAATGCAAAAAAAAAGATTTGTGCAGTGTATAGAGAAGGTGCTATGACTGATCTAATGTGTCAAGGGTGTTTTGCAAAGTTTCATGCTGGAGATCTCTCGCTGGACGATGCTCCACGGTCGGGTAAACCAGCTTAAGTTGGTAGAGATCAAATCGAGACATTAATTGAGAACAATCTATGTTATACCATGCAGCAGATAGCCGACATAATCAAAATATCCAAATCAATAAAGTTACTGGTGAAAATGAAATATGTGTCTTTTAGTTTATGGATAAAACCATATGGACTTTTTGGCAAACTCAATAGAAAGGTGCTACAAAACGCCACTCTTTAACCAGTCCTAGACATTTAACCTGCTCTACTGAAGCCCTCTAAAACCAAATTAGGTTTCTGGCAAAACTAACAAATGATAAAAACAAGTATAAACTTTATGAGTTTATAAATTTTGGAATTAAAAGCACTACATATTCAGACAAAGGATCTAAAGGTCTGTAGTATTACATAACACCCTAATGTTTAACTCTAAATAGAAAAGTGGGATTGATATGTATAAGTAATGAAGGGGTGAAGGCTTTTCCTTTTTCCTCTGTCTACTTCTCTTCTGTTTAAATACTTTTACAATGAGAAATAGTACTAGAATGCTGAGAATTTTTTTAAAACTTATTTAAAACCATGCTCGCTTCAGCAGCACATGTACTAAAAATAATTTTAAATCTTTAAAAAATTCAAAACTAACATGCCTCTCCCAAAGGTGCCTGTCAACCTAATTGAGAATCGTTTTACAGTACTTAACATATTTTTTTAAAGTTAGAACAAGCTGAAATCATTTTGTGGTACATATATACACAATTTCATGTATTCTAAGTCATATAACATAAAAACTCCATATTGCCTTGGAACAGATAATATGAGTAATACTTTCTAACCATGAACATAGATATAGAAAGACAAAATAGCATGTTCTAACTACCAAAACAAAACTTTTGAAACCTTAAAGTTAAAAGATAAAGAGACAAACTGGCGAAAATGATCTGAAGCATATATGGCAAACAACAGATTGATACTTCTAATATACAAAAGAATTCTCACAAATCAGTAAGAATCAACATCTTAATTTAAGAATGGGCAAATTACATTAACAGGCATCTCACTCCTCTCCCCCCACCCCCACTCACACACTAGGCAAAAATCATTAAGACAGTCAATCTCATTAGATATTTTTTATCAATTCACAAAAATTTGGTAATAACTAGTATCGAAAAGAGTATGGGAAAAAAAACCGCTTCAGACACTAAATTTGGAAGGGCCATCTGGAATACCAACAAAATTTTAAACATGTGTTTCATAAACAAAGCAATTCTGCATTTGGAAAAGTATCTTACGCAAATAAATAGACAAATACACAAGAATAAATATATTCATTGTAGCACTGTTTGTAATACCAAATACTGGACAATATACCCACTATGAAAAAAATTTTTAAATCAATTTTTAAAAATCTATAGTGTTTTATGATAATGCAAAAACATGCTGTTCTGGATGGGGTGGCTCAGTGGATTGAGCACTGGACTGTGAACCGAAAGCTCACCAGTTCCATTCCTGGTCAGGGCACGTGCCTGGGTTGTGGGCCAGGCCCTAGTTGGGGGCATGTGAGGGGCAACCAATCAATGGTTCTCTCCCTCTCTCCCTCCCTTCCACCTCTCTCTAAAGAATAATAAATAAAATCTTTAAAAAAAATACACAGTCATTGCAAATAAAAATATACCTCCTCTATTAACATGAAAAGATTTTCCAGATATACAATTAAGTGAAAAAGGCAGTGAAAAACCTATTAGTCTTAATATAAGTTCATTATCTATATAAAGTTATTCAATACATAAACATATACACATACATATCTACAAACACATACATGGCACATATCCTAGAAAACAGGTCTAAAATATTGCATACCAAAATAATAACACTGGTTAGTTCAGAATAATACAATCATAGGTGATTTTCACTTTCTTCTTCAAACTTTTTGAAGTCTAAACCCTGTACAAATGAATATGTATGGGTTTTATGACAAGAAATAGTAACAAATATTTTCATTCTTTAAACAAATAAAGAGCAACCAAATTACCTTATTAAATACCTTATGCCTTTACCATATATTACTATTTTCTTACCTTTAAACCTTCAGCTGGAAGTCTATAACCAAATCTTGCTGGAAGGTCATCAAATGTCTGGGACACATTTTCAAAATTATACTAAATATAAAATTAAAAACAATCAAGTTAAACAGATTTACACATAGCATTAAAAACAAAAAGTTTATTAAATTTTCTGAGTTGTCATTTCCACAATTCTGATCTTAGTTTATCACAGGAAAAATAACTTTGTAAATGCATATCCACCAAAATATCAAGGAATACACACAATTTACTACATACACAGTTGCTTAAATTGGATTCTGATTTCATATAATAATTATACATACAACAGCAATAATTCTATGACATTAAATCACCTACTATTTTCTCAGTTGTTCTCAGACAATACCCTAGAAAGAAATCTTTTAGAGAGATTATTTTCCAGCAAGAATTCCATTTTATTTTCTCTATAAAGGTCTGACATAAGAGGTTTATAGGATTTCTGATTCTAGCTATGAAATATGATTTTCCCCCAGAGGAAGAAAGAACATCAGATCATATTTTTAAAGCATTGTCATTTTTTATAAAACCTGAACATTTTTATCTAGTGCTAAACAATGAAAGGACTAAACTCAATGAAGTACATACATATAGAGAGCTGAAGGAATTCCAACTCTTTTAATAACTTCCCCCTTTCTTATACAGATTCCTACGTTACAATATCTGTCAGTCCTCCACCAAAACAGAGTAAAACAAAACAAGGGTTCTCTGTGCTTTTAGAAGATAATAGTAAATGATAATTGTGAAGTGAGATTGATGTATTATTTAAGAATGTTCAATCTGCTATACAGATAACAAGACAAACAAGAAATACAGATGAAACTAAGCAAAGATAGTAAACAAATAACTTTTTAAACAGACAAAACTTGTATAGTTCATTGGAAATTAAGATAGTTGCCATAAACAGTGGGCAAAAAGCAGAACACATTTGTTTTGTTTGAATAGAGATAAAAAGGATGGAACAAAGCAATAGTGCTACGTATAGAGAGCAAAGGATGAAAGGATCAAGCAAACCTTAAATACTCACAAAGCATGGATTAGGCCACACATAGCATACTAGTGGATGCTATGTCATCACTAAACCAAACACCTACCCATTCTAGCCTTATGTGTCATCTGCCAGAGCAATACAGATAAATACCTCTTCAGGTTAACAGCAAGTTACAGCTGTGTTCATATGTAAATATCTCATATCTCTCCAAGAGAGCAAATAAAGGTTGGATCCAAACACCTTCCATCTGTCAAGACCCCTTGCTAACCCTCAGCTCAGATCCTGGTAACCACACTGTCACTGGGGAAAGTTGATGCAGCATGGAGAGACTGGACAAATTAAAACAGTACACAGGACTCGGGTAGAGTGGTTTTTGAATGCCACTCGTACCCCATCCGAAGTGTCTCAGCATATCCATCTGTTACCTGTACTTCTCACTGTATGTTTGTAATTAATTCAATAAACTGTGATTCAAGTATCTGAATTTGGCCACTGAACCTAGCCATTGTGTTACCTCTGGAATAATCAGCCTGGCATTATACTTGGAGGCCAGCCCTGCTTCTGGAAAACTTCCTGCTGTAACACTAATTCATATCTGCAGAGTGCTCTATGATTACAAAGTACTTTAGAGTCACAGAGTGCTATTATATCACCACCATTTAATCACTTAATTAAAAGACCTGTCTTAAATTGATTTAATTCAATTGCGATCAGCTTTGTGTTGAACTTGAGAAAGTCATTTAACTCTTCCAAGGAAAAAAACACTACTGTAAAATAAAGAAATTGATCTAGATAAACATAGACAGACCAAAGAAAAATACACATGTGTGCAGGCAGTACTTTTTCAAAAAGGTACTTTTAAAATCAGGAAGTGGAAAATCTACAACTGCACTAACATATGCTTGTATCATTTCTTATAACTGAGGTGTTTTATTTTTTTTGCTAGAAGTTCAGAAATATAATATCTAGCTTGAACTGTAGTACTTGTTATACTTGTTATATATAGGACTTGGAACCAGTTTTGTTACTGAGAGACCCATTTTGAAGTTGCTTTGTCTTTCCTTAACAGCAAAATAAGGACTGTCTCACCTTGCTTCTAACAATCATATTGTTTAAAAACAAAAATATATTCTTATCATGTACAAGAGAAATGGAAACATCTTTAGCACAAAAGTACTTTACATTTTTAGTATTAAAAGACTGCTGCCCCTAAAATTAAAGCATGCCCACTATTAAAATCTTTTTAAGATTTTATTTATTTATGTATTTATTTATTTTATTTTTAAAGAGAGGGGAAAAGAAGGAGAAAGACAGTGAGAGAAATGCCAATCGGTTTGCCTCTCATACACCCCAAAACGGGGACCCAGCCTGCAACCCAAGCATGTGCCCTGACTAGGAATCAAACTGGAACCTTTCGGTCCATGGTACGACACCCAACCCACTGAGCCATATACCAGTCAGGGGACTATTAAAATGTCTGAAGTAGAAAATAAATTCATCCTCTCTGGAATGCCATCCTCAGTGATTAATACCTAGAACAATTAATCCATGTATTTTGAAAAGGTCTTTTCCTTAAAAAATTCTCCTCTTTGACAGCAATCTCAACAAAAGGTTGAATTTAATTTAGGAAGTAATAATTATTAAGCATTTATGACATCATACTAAACACTTAACAGGTATTTACCACTCTGCCCCTGCACAGCTGATGCTCCATGGAGTGCAGGATGGCAGTAAGTGGTCATAGCCAATCCTTGCAGCTGACTGGCCTGGGTAAATCGCTCCCATTGATCTGCCAACAGAAACCAAGCCTCAACTATAAAGAGGAGGGTATACTCAGCCCACACGAAGGGCACACCTTGAGTACCCAGTTTGGGTGATAGGGGAGGCTGTGCCAATGGATCTTACAGAACACCTACTACATTAGGCCACGCTACCAAGACAGGGAATCATAGCAGTTCTACCTATACATAGAAACAAACACAGGGAGGCTGCCAAATTGAGGAGACAAAGAAACATGGCCCAAATAAAAGAACAGACCAAAACTCCATTAAAAAAAAAACTAAACTAAATGGATAGAAGCAATCTATCAGATGCAGACTTCAAAATACTGGTTATAAGGATGCTTACGGAACTTAGTGAGGATATCAGCATCATAAAAAAGATCCAGTCAGAAATGAAGGATACACTAATTGAAATAAAGAACAATTTACAGGGAAACAACAGTAGAGTGGATGTAGCCAAGAATCAAATCAATGATTCGAAACATAAGAAAGCAGAAAACAACCATTCAGAACAAGAAGAAAAAAAGAATTCAAAAACACAAGGACAGTGTAAGCAGCCTCTGGGACAGCTTCAAACATTCCAACATTCACATCATAGGGGTACCAGAAGGAGAAAAGAAAGAGCAAGAAATTGCAAATCTATTTGAAAAAATAATGAAAGAAAAATTCCCAAATTCGGTGAAGGAAATAGTCATGCAAGTCCAAGAAGCACAGAGAGTCCCAAACCAGATGGATGCAAAGAGGTCCACTGCCAACGGTTAAAGGTAAGAGAGAATCTTAAAAGCAAGCAAGATGAAAGCAGTTAGTTACCTACAGGGGAGTTCCCATAAGATTGTCAGCTGATTTCTCAAAAGAAACTCTGTAGGCTAGAAGGCACTGGCAAGAAATACCAAAGACATGAAAAGCAGGGACCCACAGCCAAGATTGTTCTACCCAGCAAAGCTATCATTTAGAATCAAAGGGCAGATAAAGAGCTTCTTACACAAGAAAAAAACTAAAGGAGTTCATCATCACCAAACCATTATTATACAGTTTTTTTAAATAACTTTATCAAAGTCATTACAGATATATAAATTATCAAGAAAAACAGTAAGATTCTACAGAAATACAGAGCATTTCGATATATATGTACATGAGCATTCTTGGGAATGCACACACTCTCCAGAGCAACAATATTTATCAGGTACTTTTTGTACATCAGATCTTACGTTAGCTATTAAGCAGTAAAAAGATGAGTAAGGTCCTCACAGCTATGGATATGTGCCCGTATGCTTGTAGGTAAACAGCTTATAAGATTCCATTGTCTTTAACTTTTTTAAAGCTTTTCATTAAGGGATGTTTTTAGACAAGAATAAATTTTACTGTACTTACTGCTAAAATGTCCGCTTCTACAGGTAGTAGGTTTAAGAATGCAAAGAGCTGCACAGTCAAGATGGTATAGACTTGTGTGGCCGACAGCATGAGCATCCCTATGGAGAGCAGCATCTCGCTGTAAAATCACCTGGAAGATAAGCAGTAAGTAACAATGAGCTTTGGTGCTTTGGCCCGGAAAATAAGCGATATGCTATATTAATTCTATGTCCAAAAATATCTCTTTTAATCATAAATATGTGATAATTAAAATTAAACATATTTCAAAAGCATTAGAATTTACACATATATGGACATTTATGTAAACACCCAAGGTTAGTCAATACTTACATAATTCATGGTGACTAAGTTCTGTGTTTTAACCACAAAGCAAACACAATTCCCACAGCTCTTGGTTTACAGTACAGCTTTTCTACTAATTCAATTATGGGGAAACTAAATTTCAATCAAAATAATGATTTAAAAATCACAAGCACCTTTGCTTTAAATTTTCTACAATTTTAAAGAATTTTTATAATTATTTAAATATAATTTATAAATTCACATGTAAATTTATTTTATTTATTTTGCATATTGTACCTATAGTAGAGAATGTAAAAAAAAAATAGCCACTTACTATAAAGTAATACCTTTTGCCCTTTCTCTTCTACTTATACATTTTCCCTGTCAATATCCTAATGGCAATAATGCAGCTACCTCTCCCAATCTCATCCAATTCTCTACATGAATCCCCATCTATCTTACCACAAAAAGATACCATGAAAGGACTAAATATTAACCAAGTTGAGTTCAAAATTCTGATAGATAAGCCTCAATCAACTGTATAGCATATAAAGGTGAGAACAAAGGTTGCCTTTATAAAGAATTATTTCATTAAATGCCAGCAATTCCTGTAAAACCAATTTTGATTATGATTACTGTTGGTAAGGCTCTGGGTTCAGAGACTACATACAGACTACGATTCTGACTCTGACAAACACTGAAATATCTCAATAATTTTTGAACTACCACGTTACAAACCCATTAATCTGACAGATGAAATAAAGGTGAAAACATGTTAAATTTAGAGATTTGTTCCACAAAGTAGATTAGTAGTTGCCTCTGGCTATGGTTAAGAATTAAGGCAGATTAAGGGACAGATATGAACAGGGAAGGACTGCTTATAAGTAGGGTTTCTTTTCAGGGTGATAAAAATGTTCCAGGCCGTGGCTGGGTAGTTCAGTAGCTTAGAGCATCATCCCAATACACCAAGGTTGCAGATTTAATTCCCAGTAGGGCACATGCCTGGGTCGTGGGTTCAGTTCCTGATCAGGACATGCGTGAGAGGCAACAGATCCGTGCTTCTCTCTCTCATGATGTTTCTCTCTCTCCCTTCCCCTCTCGCTGAAACAGTCAAGAAGCATGTCCTCAGGTGAGGGGAGATATATTATAATATGTGTATATATATATAAAACAAAGTATGCCTGCAGTGGTCTGTAGCTTTCTTTTCTTGTAGCATCTATGTCTGGCTTTGGTATCAGGGTAATACTGGCCTTATAAAATGAGCTAAGAAGTGTTGTTTCCTCTTCAACTTTTGGGAAGACTTTAATAAGGATTGCTGTTAACTGTTCTTTAAGTGTTTGGTAAACTTCACCAGTAAAGCCATCTATCTGGTCCTGGTCTTTTCTTTCTCGGGAGGTTTTAGATATTGATTCAGTCTCCTAACAAGTCATAAATCTATTCATATTTTCTATTTCTTCACTATTCAGTTTTGGTAAGTTGTGAGGTTCCTTGGCATTTATCCATTTCATCTAGGTTATCCAATTTTTTGCTCTACAACTGTTCATATTATTCTTTTATAATCCTTTTTATGTTCCCCTTTCATGTTTAATTTTAGTTGTCTTCCCTTTTTTCTTAGTAAATCTAGTTAAAGGTTTATTGATTTTGTTTGTTTTCTTTAAAAGACCAACTCTTGATTTTGCTGATTTTTTCTTGGCCTCATTTTTGAGAACTTGAGCTCCGTGGGTGGCACATGTGATTATTTGTATGATTTAAGAACATAGATGCCAGTTACTCACCTAATGATTATGTGGTAATTGCAATATTTTAAAACTTCCTCAAGCATCTCAGTAAACCCTAACCTCACATTTAAGTCTGTGACAAGACCTTACAACTCATCTACACAAAATTCCATTCTAAAACTTCATTTTACCAACGGGGATGTATTTAGTAAGTATTTAAGATCAACATTAGTTTCACAAAATTCCTTTCCAAATAATTTTTAATTCTGAAGATAACTCAAATTCTGACATTAACTAGTTCAGTGCCAAATAGCACTAATGAAACAGCTAACCATCTCCATTAGAAAGTCTCTGAATAAGCTCATATTCCATTGGTTCTTAAGCTACATTCCTGAGCATCACAGGCATTTCAAAACTGGACCAAAATACTCCACTGTTAAAACAATGGCAATCTCTTCCCAATTTGCAAAAATATTAAATTGATAAGTCATTTAAATTTGTTTTTCTCCACAAGCCTATCTTATACTACAATATGCATCAAGAGTATATATACTGTGGCAAGCACTAACAGAAAAAGTGAACAGCTAGTTAACTATTTTAGTGTAAAATTTATAATAGCCAAATCACATTTCATTCAATAGGTTCTTTTTTTTCTTATAAATGTGCTCATGGTCATGTATGTATATTACTTATATATGGTACTATAACATCCCCTCCAAAATAGTGTTCTCAGCTCATACAACAGAAAATATCAATAACTTCATAGCATTCCTTAAAAAGCATCATTACTTCTAAGAGTTCTAACAATTGGGAATGACTTATACTAAAGGGGGGGGGCAAAAGTAGGTTTACAGTTGTGACTACACAAAACGCAAGTTTACCCTTGTATTATTATTTATTAATTAGTATATTATTTTCCAGACAAACCACTGTAAACCTACTTTTGCCCCATCCTATAGTTAAATTCCCATAATGCATAGTTTTTTAAAGCATTTTTTAAAAGGCTTAACTTTTTAAGTATAATAAGATGCCCAATGGTTCTTTCCAAGGAAACCAAAGGTTATCCAGCTAATTTCTCTAACGTAAAGCCATCCAAAATAAAGGTGATCCTTATCTAATATTATTATCTATTACCATCAACAAAAGCAAATTCTTTTCAGATTTCATGAAACTCTTCACAATTTGATTTTTTCCAACAAATGAAACAAAATGAACAAATTTTTAATTTTAAAACACTAGCAAACAGGTTTCTCTAAAACAGAAATTCTTTCCAACCTCGGAAGCTTATATCTACAAACTGTTCCCAATGTTTAATATATACTCAAATAGATGTCTTTGTCCTCATGCAGACATAAGCAAAATGAACTGTCTTTTTTTATATTATATTATTGAGCATTACGATAAAAGTGGAATTAATAAATTGTAGCATGTGCATATAATGTAATTCTCTACAATAAAAATGAATGACAACTACATGAACATAGAAGAATTTCACAAGAATAACCCTGAGCAAAAGAAGCAAGTCTACAAAGAATGCAAACACTACATCCCACTCATGTAAAGTTCTTTAAAAGGCAAAACAGATGATATTATATACTGATTCACATTTAATAGGTAAAAACAATGAAAAATGAGGAAGTCTGCATAATAAAAATCAAGATAGTGGATACTCAAGGGTAATAGAGAGGAGTGTGATCAGGGAAAGTGTCTTCTGGGATGCCAGCAATATTCTGCATCTCAACTGGGCTGTGGTGAAATGGGCATTTACATTATAATTATTTTTTAAACCATACAAAAATGTTTTATGCACTCTCCTATAGCTATGATATCTAACCATTTTTAAAAGAAAAAAATAAGAATAAAGCAGCCTGCCTTTCAAAACAAGGATTTTTGTTTTGTTTTGTTTTTCTTATTAAATAGAAATTATGAAAGCTTGCAAGCAGTACCCTACCAAGATCACAAACAGACAATAAGAGAGTCAATAAATAAGCAACTATTAAAAATGTGACTCACATTCAACCCCAGAGACAAAGCTTCTCATTCAGTGGACATGAGATTGGATCTGGTCAGCTGTATTATTCATATTACTAACATGTACTACAAGTGCTTTATATCACCAGGGAAGTTTGTAAAATATGCTTTAGGACATATTACCATAGGGCCTGTGATAAAAATAATAAATGTTCCTCAGCACCTCCCCTAGAGATTAAGTCAAAAAGCCTATTAATTTTGCTTTTAAAAACATGTCCCATGGTAACGCTTATCATCAAGCCAAGATTGGAAATGTCCTCAACCAGACTGGCACGTGGCATACCAAGTCATTATTCATAAAATTCTTTTAAGTCAAAGAGAGGTGGGGTAGAGGGTCAAATTAGAAAAAGAAAAATAGGAATGCTAACAAAAATATACTTCATAATTCTCTCAAATACCACTGTTGTCACACAGTGCCACAGGTTGCCAATCTCAGCAATATGCCACATATTAAACATGAAAGAAACAATTGACAACAAAATTGCTTTCATGGATATCAGAATCTTAAGCACTATTTAGGGAAACAAGCAGAAAATTCTGGTTTTCTAGGTTACCAAAAATAACATGCCCAGTGTACTTCATAGTATAAATCTCCTGAACCAGAATTCTTTTTATGATACTTCACACAAATGTCACCATTACTATAAACAAATCAGTAGGGAATTTGATTTTGTGCCAGGTGCTCTGTCTGTTAAGCATCTGACATGAATGTCTTCCCACCTACTCCTCAGAACAACCTTGTCAAGTAAAACAAGAACAAATAAACACAATGTCAGCTTCCCTATTTTAAAAGACTCAATTTCTATGTGTAAGTAATAGAAACTGACTGAATAAGTGAACCAATTCCCTTGCCCATTATCTCCGCCCCATTCCTCCTTAATTTATACTATTTTCTTAACAAAAATCTGAGCACGCCCAATGACCAACAGATTTTGGTGTTATGTTATCTGGCCTATTATGTTAGTGATGAAGGGTCATGGGGTACCAGATCAAGCAATTATAACAACTGTTTCTCTCTATCATATCATAATACTCACTACTTTCTATCATGCTATACTTTGCTTACATTATAATTATTGTTTTGTGTCCCTCTCTGCAGCAAGAATATAAACTCCTCCAAGACAGGAATCTTTATTTTATGGGTATATCATGAAGTATCTAAACAGTGCCTGGCACATATTAGGTACTTAATATTTGTTGAATAAATGCACACATGGCCTCTCTCAATATTATCTTCTACAGAGCCTATAAACATGGCCACCTCTTAACTATGGTAAAAACTGTAATAAGAACTCAATGCTACAAATATGCATAAATTCAATGAAACAAAACAACTGTTAATATATGTAAACTCTAAGTGGGACTCTATATGGTTTTTATTTATGTTTATCTACATGTTTCAGAATAAAAAATTAAAACTTGCTAAGTCTACTTCATTTTATATAATATACACCAAACAAAAGCCTAAAATACAGTATTCTTAACAGAAATCTGTTTCATTCGTTCAAGTTTTCTAAAAGTGTATTTTTTATACCCCCCTCCCCAATTTCTTTTTGTTAATGAGCAAGGAACAAGGTTTTATAATTCACAAGTCTATCGACAACTTGGAGAAGATGTAATTACTTCTTCTTAAGTAAAATGTGTAATCAAAACAGAGTGAACAAAAGGCAGATCTTGAGCTGAGAGTTTACAAATGCAACCTGTCATTTTCTCTCTTAAATTACACTCAAAATTTTCCATTCTACACTCTAGTCTTTATAGTTATTATTATTGCTATAAATGTCAAATGTAGCAGCCATTTGTGCTTTGAGACACATGAGTCAGTTGGCAATACAGTCATGTGCCATTTAAAGAAGGGGATATGTTCTGAGAAACGTGACATCAGGTGATTTTGTTGTGGGAACATCACAGAGTGCACTTACACAAATCTAGATGGTATGTATATACAGCCTACTACACACCTAGGCTATATGGTATAGCCTATCACTCCTAGGCTACAAACCTGTACAACATGATACTGTACTGAACACTGTAGGCAACTGTAATACAGTGCTAAGTATCTGTGTACCTAAACACACCTAAACATAAAAATGGTACAGTAAAAATACAGTATAAGAAATGTTTTAAATGGCACACCTGTACAGGGCACTCAGCATGAACAGAACTTGCAGAACAGGAAATTGCTCTGGGTGAGTCATTGAGTGAGTGGTGAGTGAAAGAGAAAGCCTAGGACATTACTGTACACTACTGTAGACTTCATAAACACTGTACACTTAAGCTATATTAAATTCATTTAAAAATTCTTCAATAATAGACGTCAAAATTACAACTAAACTACATCATTCAGAACTGCCAGAAATGGAGCTGAACGAAAGTCCTACAATACAAAATTAAAGAAACTACATCCATGGAGACGGGTAGGAGGCACAGGGGCAGAACAGGCTGGTCCCACACCCACACATGGTGGATAAAAATTGGGCAAAATATCTCAAGATCAAAGGGTCCCAGCCTCACACCAGAACTCCAAGACAAGGGGTTCCAGTGCCAGAAAAAGAAGTCACCATAACTTCTGGCTGTAAAACAGCACAGATTGAGGTTGTAGAAGACAAACTTCTGGACTCCCTGGCATTTCCTCTTAAAGTGTCCACACACCGACTTACTCAGAGACTCACTCCCTCTGAGCTCCACGCACAGGGCAGCAGACTGAAATGCATCAGAGACATACAAGGAGAAACTGAATTGTTCAGCATTAGGGTGAGAGCTGGGGGGCAGCTTTCTCCCAGAGAGAAATGTTGGCAGAGGCCACTGTTCCTTTTCTGAGCCCTCCCTGCACAGAGCCACAGTCAGAACTGGCAGGCAGACGCCATATCTGAAACTCCATCAACCTGGCTCATACTGTTTTTCCTACACTGATAACTTCCTGAGACCCAGACCCACCCAACTTGCGAGCCCACCCAAGCTGTTTCCAGTGCCTTTTCCATCCAAATGGCTTATCTTCAGATTTTCCTAAATTCTCTCAAATAAGCAGCATCTAGCATCAGTGAGTCCCATACCTCTTGTTAAGTTGCCTCAGGCCCAGCACTAGCAGCAGCTGGCCTTGGTCCACAGCGTGACTTTGCATGGGCACCTACAAGCCCAGCATAAGTAGCAGCCACCTGCAGATCCCTTTGTAGCTTATGGTGTGTGACCCTGGACTGATCACAGGTGGTGGGAGACCTTGGATGTACCAACAGCAATCAAGACTCAACTACAATAGGAGGGTGTACTCAGGCCACACAAAGGGGAACACCTTGAGTACCTAGTTTGGGTGATAGGAGAGGCTGAGAAACCAGACCCTAGAGGACACCTATTATGTTAGGCTACTCAACCAAGCATGAAAGATATAGCAGCTCTGCCTAATACATAGAAACAAACACGGAAAGGTTGCCAGATGAGGAGACAAAAAAACGTGGCCCAAATGAAAGAACATAACAAAAACACCAGAAAAAGAACTAAACAAAATAGAAAGAAGCAATCTACAAATGCAGAGTTCAAAACACTGGTTAAAAGGATGCTCACGAAACTTAATGAGGACCTTAACAGCATTAAAAAGATCCAGTCAGAAACCAGGATACACTAATTAAAATAAAGAACAATTTACAGAGAGTCAACAGTACAGTGGATGAAGCCAAGACCAAATCAGGGATTTGAAATACAAAGAAGCAGAAAATATTCAACCAGAAAAGAAAAAAGAATTTTTTTTTAAATGAGGCTCACTTGAAGGACCATCTAGGACGACTTCAAGCTTACCAACATTTGCATCACATGGGTGCTGGAAGGAGAGAGAAAGAAATTGCAAATCTATTTTAAAAAACTTTCCTAACTTGGTAAAGGAAATAGAAATACAAGTCCAAGAAATGCAGAGTCCCAAACAAGGTGAAGTGAAAAACACCCAGACCTGGACACATCATAATTAAAATGCCAAAGATTAAAGACAAATAAAGAATCTTAAAAGCAGCAAGAGAAAAGCAGTTTGTTACCTACAAGGGAGCCCCATAATGTCAGCTGATTTCTCAAAAGAAACTTTGCACGTTAGAAGGGATTGGCAAGAAATACACAGTGATGAAAAGCAAAGACCTATAACCAAGATTACTCTACCCAGCAAAGCTAACATTTAGAATCGAAGGACAGATAAAGAATTTCCCAGACCCGAAAAAGCTAAAGGAGTACACACCATCAAACCAGCATCATATGAAGTGTTAAAGGATCAAGATAAAAACTATGAACAAGAAAATGGCAATAAACACATACCTATCAACAAATGAATCTAAAAAACAAAATAAATAAGCACAACAAATACAGAATCATAGATATAGAGAATGTTTTGATGTTTGCCAGATGGGAAGGAGGTCATGGGATGGGTGAAACAGGTGAAGAGATTAAGAAGTGCAAACTGGTAGTCACAGAGCAGTCATGGGGACGTAACGTATAGCATAGGAAATAGAGTAGCCAAAAAACATACGCATATTCTGTCTGGAAAAAGTCCAGTTATTGTTAATATAACAGTTCACACAACATCAATATAACCTAGCAGCCAAGGAGAGTGGACTTGAATGGACATGCATGAACAATGATGACTTCACTGTTCTAGTAAGTGGGGGGTGGTAGTGAGCATGTGTACTGTGTGGCCGTTGCATTCAAAATGACTGAGCAAGCAGAGCTATGAATCTGTGTCAAATTTTGCATTACATTTGAACATTTCTCTGCGGAAACTGTTCAGAGGATTCAGAAAGTTTGGGGGGACAATGCAATAAGAGTAGCCCAAATAAGTGTAGCATAATCGCTTCAAAGATGATCAGGAATCTGTGGAAAGTGATCCACGTTCTGGAAGGTCTTTAACAAGCAAAACACCTAAGAAGGTTGAATATGTACAGGCTGCATACAACAAAGATTGGCAATTGACAGTGCAAGAACTAGAAGCTGATCTGGGGATTCCAAAAACTACTGTGTCTAAGATTTTGACACAGGATCTTGGCATGAAACGTGTCATGGCAAAATCTGTTCCACAGCTTTTGCTACAAGAGCAGAAGGAACATCATGCTGCAGTTGCTAATGACTTGATTCACACTACTACCAATGAACCAGATTTCCTCATGAAAGTCATAACTGGAGATGAATCATGGGTCTACGGCTATGATCTGGAAATAGAGGCCCAGTAACCCCAATGGAAAGTCTCCCAGTTCTCCTCACCCAAAGAAGGCACAGCAAAGTCGCAGCAAGATCAAGACCATGTTAACTGTGTTTTTTGATTGGGAAGGTGTTGTCCATCACGAGTATGCCCCTCCAGGCCAAACACTTAATGAGGAGTACTACACCTCAATGTTCTTCATCAGTTGAGAGATACAATTACGACGAAATGGCTCTAGCTATGGGCAACTGGTGACTGGCAGCTTCATCACAACAACATGCCCATTCATTATGCATCACATCTTGTGCAGAGTTTTTTGGTGAAATATCAAATCACCCAGGTAACCCAGGCCCCCTACAACCCAGATTTGGCAACCTGTGACGTCTGGCTTTTCCCAAAACTAAAATCACCTTTAAAAGGGAAGAGATTTCAGACCGTCAATGAGATTCAGGAAAATACAATGGGGCAGCTGATGGCGACGCCAACAAAGGACTTTGCAGAGTGTTTTGAACTGTGTGAGTTCCCAAGTTGCCTACTTTGAAGGGGACTGAGGCATCATTGTCCTATGTTCAATGTTTCTTGTATCTTCTATCTTTTTCAATAAATGTCCCTATCTGTCATATTATATGGCTGGATACTTCTCGTATATGCTTGACCCAAGGACATGGACAACAGTGTGGGGAATTGCCTGAGGGTGTGGGAGCTCTGAGGGGAGAGGAGAAAGGGCGGGATAATTGGGACAACTGTAATTGCATAAGCAATAAATATAATTTTTAAAAATTCTTTCTTCAATACTAAATTAACCTTAGCTTACTGTAACTTTAATAAACCTAATTTTTTTATTACTTTTCAACTCTTCGATAACAACACTTAGCTTAAGACATAAACATCACCACCACCACCACCACCCACAAAACCACCACCAACACCACACACACACACAAAAAGACATAAACACATTATACAGCAGTACAAAAATATTCCTTCTTTGTATCTTATTCTATAAATTTTTTGCTATTTTTAAAATGTTTAAGTTTTTAAACATTTTTATTAAAAATTAAGACACAAACTAAAAGTTCTGTTAAAAATTAAGACAATATTAACCTAGTCCTACATAGGGTCAGGATCATCAATACCAATGTCTTCCACTTCCACGTCTTGTTCCACTGGAAAGTCTTCAGGGTCATTCAGCAGTTGCTATCTCCTACAATAACAATGTCTTCCTCTAGAATGCTTCCTGGGGGACCTGCCTGAGGCCCTTCTCAAGGAGATGTCATTCTTTTTAGAAATATGTCCCTGGTGGTTTGTTTGTAAACAGATTAATGCACCATGAACATTCCTCTCAAAGGAAACCTTTTTAGTATTGGGGTCCACGTTTTCAAACCTTTTTGTTTTTAAGTATATTTTATTAATTATGTTGTTACAGTAGTCCCAGTTTTTTTCCCCTTTGCTCCTGTCTGCCCAGTAACCCTCTTCCCTCCAACAATCCCACCCCACTTAGTACACGTCCATGGGTCGTGCATATAAGTTATTCAGCTTCACACTTTCCTATATTATTCTTAACTCCCCCCTGTCTATTTTGTACCAACCGATTATCCCTCTTAGTCCCTGCACCATTTCCCCATTTCTCCCCCTCCTCCTTCCCAGCTCATAACCCTTCAAATGTTTCCCATACCTATGATTCTGTTCCTATTCTGGTTTGCTTAGTTGGATTTTGTTTTTATTTTTTAGATTCAGTTGTTGATAGTTGTTTGTTGTCATTTTAGTGTTCATAGTTTTGATCTTCTTTTTCTTAAGTAGGTCCCTTCGACATTTCATATAATAATGGCTTGGTGATGATGAACTCCTTTAGCTTCACCTTGTCTGGGAAGCACTTCATCTGCCCTTCCATTCTAAATGATAGCTTTCTGGGATAGAGTAATCTTGGTTGCAGGTTGCCTTTCATCACATTGAATACTGCTTGCTAGTCCCTGCCTGCCTGCAAAGTGTCCTCTGAGAAATCAGCTGATAGTCCTTAGAGGCACCCCCTGTAGACAACTCTCCACCTCTCTCTCGCTGCCCCAGGACTCTCTCTTTATCTTTCATCTTTGGCAGCTCAATCACTATGCATCCTGGTGTGGTTCCCTCTGGGTCCAGCTCGCCTGGGACCCTCCGTGCTTCCTGGACCTGCATGTCCATCTCCTTTGCAAAATTTGGGAAGTTTTCCTCATTTTTTTCAATCCTTGCTTCCTCATTCTGCACTGGTTGACTGTTTTTTTCTTCCTTATATTCCAAATCATTTATTTGAACCCTGGTTTCCTTCCCTTCACCATTGGTTTTGTGTGGATTTTCCTTCGTTTCACTTAGCATAGCCTTCACTTCTCTTATGCATTTGCCATACTCAAGCATATCTGTCAATCCTGTGAGCATCTTTATCACCAGTGTTTTAAATTCTGCATCTGTTAGGTTGTCTATCTCCTCATTTGTTAGGCTGGCTATCTCCCCATCGCTTAGTTCTCCCACTGGAACCTTGATCCGTTTCCCCTTTTGGGCCATACCTCTCTGTCTCCTCATTCTGACAGGCTCTTGTGTTTTTTTGCCTCCATATCCCAGGTAGAGTTGTTACTCCTGTTACATTGTAAGGGGCGGAGCCTTAGGGATTCGTCAGTACAGGGCGACCTGTTTCACCACGTTGTGGCGCTGTATGTGGGGGAGGGGTGCAAGAGGGACCAATGCCACCAGCCCAGCACCCCCCCCCTTCCACACACCTCCCCCACCTCCACACTGGACTGGCGCCCCTCCAGCTGCCACCCTGGCTGTTGTTCGCAGAGTTGGTGGGTCCGTGGACGCTCCAGGACCATGGAGGCCCTTCAAACAAGCAGACTCTGCTGAGACCGGCAGTCTCTGCCTCCACCCAAACCCCCACTGGTCTGCACAGTCAAAAGCAATGAGATCCAATCCTCCCCAGTGCTGGGACTGTGAGCCGTGAGGTGCAGTGAGGAGCTGGGAACGCTCCCCAGGTGTCCCTCCTGACTCTTTAAAACATGCAACTATGCTTTCCTCCAGCCCACCGCCACCAAACCATGTCCTCTCCGCCCCGGCTCCACCCCCAACACCTGTCCGGACGAGCACCTCTTCTTTATATCCTTGCTTGCTGGACCCCATGCAGCCCGACCCTCTGGAACCTCTGCTTCTCTCCAGCCCCGTGGTAGTTGTATTCCTCCCTAGTTGTGGAGGGGGACGCAGTGCGCCTGTCTATGCCTCCATCTTGGCCAGAAGTCTCTAAAACTTTTTAAGGAGTCCAACTACAAAGCAATAACTATCACTGATGTTCCACTTACGTAGTCCTTAATTAACACTTTTAATTTTGTTTCCTGGTCAATCAACATGGCCTCTTCTGGCAACATCAGCAGTGGATTTTATATGCTTAGGGGCTGACATAACATTAAATTAAGCACAAGGGAAAATGATACAACCAAGAGACAGGGACAAACACAAGACGTACAAGGCTGCTGCCAGTGTAAAGCAACATACTGTTTTACAGCAAACATTTATAGTCGAAAGAGTACCCTCTAAAATGATAAACAGTATAGTAACTGCATTAACCAATAACATAGTCCTTTATTATCAATTAATCATATCAATTAATAACCATAATTATCAAGTAGCATATACTATACATAACTGTATGCGCTAGACTCTTATACTACTGATAGCACAGGTTTGTTTATACAAACATCACCACAAACAGGTGAGCAATGCAATACACTACAACAATGTCTGTAGGCAACAGGAATTTTTCAGCTCCCTTATAATCTTATGGGATGACCCTAGCATATGTGATCTGTCAGTGACTGAAATGTTACTATGCAGCACATGACTACACATCACAACCAACCACCATAGATGACAAGTAGATAAACTGTGATGCCATGGATTATTAGCATCTCATTTCCCCTGACAAGGCACTCAGTACTGGGCTCAGGTCCTAAGGCATGACCAAACCAATAACAAAACCTAAATGTTTAGGTTTGGCTCCTAGAACCCCACCAGGCACCAAATCTGTACCAGTAGGGATTCGATCAAGAGACAAAAACTACATAGTAAATTAAACAGAGAGGGCTTAACATAATAATTATTAAATTATGATAGGATAGTAACTGTAAGGATGTAACAGGAGCACCCTGGCTGGTGTGGCCCAGTGGATTGAGCACTGGCCTGGGAACCAAAAGGTTACTGGTTCGATTCCCATTCAGGGCACATGTCTAGCTTGAAGGCCAGGTCTCCAGTTAGAAAACTAACCAATCATGTTTTTCTCTCTCACACATTGATGTTTCTTCCTCTCTTTCTCCCTCCTTTCATCTCTCTCTAAAAAATAAATAAAAGCTTTAAAAAAGTGAGAGAGATGTAACAGGGGCAGGAGAGAGGGATCCCAAGGGGGTATCAGAATTATCTCTAAGAGAGATGGATATGTTCATTAACTTCATTATGGTAATGGTTTCATAGTTATACAAATACCTCAAAGCTTAACAAAGCATACACTTTAAATATGTACAGTTTATCCTATATCAATTGTAAGTCAATGAAGCTGTTTTTAACTTTTAAAGAAAATTAATTAAACTATGTTGGGAAAATAGGGCTGAGGGAGAGTACCCAAAAGGATAAAATTGTATCCCCCTCCCCGAGGCTGGGGTTTCTCATTGGAGAAGGTATGGATGGTTACAGCACATTAGATAACAGAGAATTTCACTGAGTTTTCCATAACCAGAGCTGGTCCACTGTTGCCAGGCAAGCAGAGGTAATCAGGGCAGTGCGGGCATGAGGCCTACGGTAGGCAGTGCCCACTTTGAAGGGTCATGGCTAAAAGGTCACCAAGTCTGGAGTGGAGTTATGAGCTCACTGGAGACCTGTGTTCTCTGGGCACATGGCTGAAACAGAGCAACACCAATGTCCCCACCCACAGGTACTGCTGACAGACCACACGGCAGGAACAAGAAAAAAGGAAAACACAACTCATGAGAACTAGGAAGGGAAAAAAACCCTTCCTACAGTAAGTTTACTTCAGCACATAGTTTCCTCCAAACCTGATAAAGCTTAACATCATGTTCTCTGTAAAACAGAAATGCTTAACAGTCTATCTAGTCCATTATTACGGAGCATGAATTTAATGGTGAATCTGGAGCAGAAAGAAAAGAAATTGATAATTGACACAATTATCTTTCTGATTTTAACTACTTAAATAAGGCAGTGTTTTTCTCATTTAACAATAGGGAAAAGAAGAGTGTTATCAAGGAACAGAGTCTGAAAAAGCATAGTCTCTTTGAAATATCATATATTTTTTAAAATCACATAAATTCCTTATTCTAGTCTTGGCTATTATCCATGTATGCTTAAAAATAAAAATGTATTTAATTACACAACAATTGATTGTTATGCTTATCAGCTCCTAGAGGCTGCCCACATTCCTGGTCTTGTGGCCCTCTTCTCCATCTTCAAAGCCTGCAGTGACAGATTGATCCCTTCTCACATTACATTCCAAACTCTTCTGCCTCCTCCTTCTACTTTTAAGTACTCTTGGTATTACACTAGGCCTACCTGGATAATCCAGGATAATCTTCCTACCCAAAAGTCCTTAACTAAACCACATTTGCAAAATTCCTTTTGCTATCGTCGTCAGCAGCCGTCCGTCTCGAGAGACGATGGTGTAGCTTCTTAAGAGTCTATCTGCACCGCCGAGAATGGCTGTGCAGTCCGACTCGGGAGTGACACGGTATCTGTCTCCTCCCGTGTTGAATCGACATCTTGCGATGACGCTGGAGTGTCCTCTCCAGTGAAGCTGAAGCTACAGAGCCTGGGCAGGGTGATATGGAGGGTCTGCTGTTGCCCATGCAGCAGACCCCCCCCCTCTCTTCACAGCTGAAGGATCCAAGGGAAAGACGGAGTCAATACAGCTTGGCTTCAGGTGCGCCGCAGGAGTTGCCGGTGTTGACTACAACGTCAAACCGCCTTAGGGACTCCGGCTCCGGATTTTCTGTCGGGGTTTACTCCCTTAGCCTTTCCCCTGAAGAGGTATGCCGCAAGGCAGCGGAGGTTTTTTGGAGTCAGAGTTTTCCTTCTCTGATGTGCCCTGACTGGAAGATCGAACCAGCGACACTTAGCTCGCAGGCCGACGCTCAATCCACTGAGCCAAACCAGCCAGGGCCTTTTGCTATATAAGGTAACGTATTCACAGGTTCCAAGTATTAGGACATGGACATCTTTGGGGGTCATTGTTCTCTCTGCCACAGTAAGTATCTCATTTCTCATCAAATTTTCAATTTACTCATGGATTACTGTTTTCTTCAATGTGTTATAATTTATAACAATTATTATTTTGATGCCCAACTGTCCCCAGTTTGGCCAGTAGAGACTCATTCAAAAGACCCCTATGTCTTTTTGACATGTTCCCATCATTTCTGAGTACGTCGTCGTTTTCTCCCATCAGATTTTCCAGTTCTATCCTGTTCTTTCCCTGGTCCAGCCCTGAAATCAGCAATTTCTCCAAGGAGAATATCCTTGTTTGTAGGAATCTTACACTGAAATATTTGATGGGTATAGAGCAACAGGACAACTTACTACCAAATAATTAAGGGGGTATAAAAGGTCTCCATACTATCATCCAGCTTTTCTCGTACCTTGTGATTATCTCAAAATAAATATTATTTTACTTTAATCATATAACGTCTTCCAAAGATCAAAATAAATTATTCGAGGCCTGTCTAAAATTAGTAGTGCAGATAACTGAAAATTCACCAGCTATAAAAATCACTGTGGTTTCTCTCAGTACCTGGGCAAACCAAATTTAGCTTTTAAAGTATAATTGCAGATTATAATGAGTACTGTAATATTTGAAATCAAAGTTCTAACCCTGGTTCTATCATTTACTGACTTAAGCTAATACCATTGTAATGAGCCTCTAATCTTCATGTTATTCATTACACTGGTATCTAATAAAATATTTATATTTTTCTAAGACTAAAAATAATATTCACTGGAAATTAAGAGATAATATTAATTAGCCATAATGTTAACATTCACAGATAACATTTGCCCTCATGTGTTATAGCTTTTCTCACAGGTTCTAACATATCCTTCCTCTCCCAACCTCACTTTCAACTATCCTTCCTCACTGCAACCCAGCCGACCCATAATGGCCCACCTCACCCAACATAGGAGGCACAAAGGCAACAGCAGCCTTGTAATATACTTCTTAACCAGCTGCCAGAATTTCTTAAAGTTCAATCCCTTGTTCTGTATCATTCATATCATTCACAATGGTTCTTCTGATTCAACCACAAGCACAGTCTTTTTTTTCCATGCTTATTTTATATCATTTGTACCATAATGTACTATGATTTGTATGCTTTGTTACTTAAAGTTGTATCACTTTCCGTTGTTATTAAAACTCTTCATAACCATTATGTTAATAGCTAATGTTACATTATATGGCTAAATCATTGCTTTGTCTAACTATTCCTCTACTGTTCAATATTAAAGTGAACCCAACTACAAATTCTATGATAGATCACAAATAATTTTGAATAAATGTAAATCTCTTTCCACGTTTCTGGTTATTTTCTTAGGATCAATCCCTCCATGTAGAATCACTGTGCCAAAGTAACATTTTAAAACTTTATACATATTTTCAACTTGCTTTTTAGAAAGAATGTTCCTATTTATATTTCCAGGTAATTGGGCATTTAATTGCACTGATGATCTTTTTTTATCTTTGCTGGTGTTAGGTGAAGTTATAAATGATAAAAATTGCTAATTTTCCTTAAATGCTTACTATTGGGTGAGCCAAAAAGTTTGTTTTTTTTTCTGTAAGATGGCTCAAGTACTGCTTAGTTGTCTTTAGCTTCATTCAAAACTACTTTGTTAAGATTGTATTGTGACAGCTGTCATATCAGTGTGCATTTAAAAAACATCAAAATTGATTAATAATATTGAAGTTGGAAGAAAATACACAATATTTTTGGCATATTATGCTTTATTATTCAACAAAGGTAAAAACACAACTAAAACACAAACAAAATAATCTGTTCGGTGTATGCAGAAGGTGCTGTTCCTGACTTAACATGTCAAAAGTGGTTTGTGAAGTTATGTGCTGGAGATTTCTCACTGAACGATAGATACTCCACAGTCGGGTAGACCAGTTTAAGTTGATTGAGATCAAATCAAGACATTAATTGAGAATAGTCAACATTATACCACATGGAAGAGAGCCGACATACTCAAAATATCCATATCAGTAGTTATTGGTGGGAAAAAAAAGTGTCTTATTTTACAAAAAAAAATACATACTGACTTTTTGGCTAACCCTACACATCTGAGTATTTAACATGCATTATTTCTTTTAACATTCACAAACAACTCTATCAACAGAGGTAGGTTCCACTACCTTTCCATAAAAATTGGAAATTAAGACTTAGATGAGTAACATAAAGTGCTTGAAACAGTGCTTAGTATATACTAAGCACATGGTAAGTCTTCACTCGTTTTTTTATTAATAATGTATAAGTTACAGGTAGCATTCAATATTGTATTAGTTTCAGGTATACAGCATAGTAGTGAGGTATTTGTAAGTTATATGAAGTGACCACCCCCAAGTAAGTCTAGTACCACCTGCTCCATACACAGTTATTACAATATTTTTTACTATATTCTCAATCCTGAACTTTGCATCCCTGTCACTTTTACTTCTTAACTAACTTGACCAATGACACCTCTTACATAGTGGAGCCAAGATTCAAACACAGGTCTGTTTCGTGAAATGCCAGTCATTCTAGACCATTCAATTATTGCATAAATTTTCGCTTCTTTAATAACCTGTAAGGTTGAAATTATTCACTTCTATTCATAACAAATTTTTTTCAAAGATTTCATTTATTTATTCATTTTTAGAGAGAGGGAAAGGGAGAGAGAGGGGGAAAGAAACATTGATATGTGGTTGCCTCTCGCACACCCCCAATTGGAGACCTGGCCCGTGACCCAAGCATGTGCTCTGACTGGGAAGCAAACCAGCAACCCTTCTGTTCGCAGGCTGGCACTCAATCCACTGAGCCACACCAGCCAGGGCTATTCATAATAAAATTTTTAATATTTAAAAACTTCTTTCAAGGAAAACTGTTGCAGGTGAACAAGCTTGTACCCTGGTCCTGCACCTTCTCAGTGAGCCAAGGTGCCTAATACTCAGCAAACTGTGCCAAGCTCCAAGGAAGAGGGAATGCCCCTCTGCAGGCAGGACCACTGTCTCAGAGGCCAAGGCTTGGCTGATCACTGCTGAGCACCATCCTGCTGCCTGGCATCTCGTCTGCCCGACTGCCTGGCCCAGAAACTGTGGGAACCCTGGTGGATACTGGGAGCGATACGGCACTGCCTCCACCCACTGGTGGTTGGGCCCAGCTGCAACAGAACATTTGCCAGGAGATGCAGAAGCCACCAAATAGACTTGCAGCCCAAGGGCCCAAGGGCAGGGAAGCCAGGCAGCCTCGGGACATGTGGAGTCAGATGAGTGTCCCTCACCTGCCAGGAGAGCAGCAACAGGAGGTTCTTACACTGAACTGGCAAAAAACCCTTCCCCCTTCTCCCCACTCCAGTACCAGATTGGGGATGGGATCACAAGAAAGCAGGCATATTTACCATAGAAATCAAAATGGCACAAGGGGCGGTGCTGGACCAAGGAAGCCTGTCAGTCTAGCTTAGGGAAAGAAGAGATTGGGACATGGACCCATCGGAAGAATGTGAAAGCTTGGGAAGTTGATTGGTCACTTTGAGAAATCACCTGGTCCATCCCACACTCAAGCTAATATAAACCCAGTGGAACAAAGAAGGCTCTCTATTTTGACATGGCTCTCTGGCTTGTGACCTATACTCAGATGGTAGACTGGCCTATTCTCTCAAATGGCCACATGGCTACTAAGGCCACGGGGCCCATGGCCTCCAGGAGGGATCCTCTTTCTCTCTCCTCTGTCTCCTCTCTCTCTTTCTCTCTTTCTCTTCTCTTTTCTCTCTCTCTCTCTCTAACCCCCCACCCCCACCCCAACCTGGTGATGCGTTCATTAGTGCATTCATGGTGCACTAACTTGCAGCCTTAGCTGCATGACCCATGACTTCTAGCAGGGAGCCTCTCTCACTCTCTCACGCCCTGGTGATGCATGAACCATGTGTTTGCAAGCTCTCCAGCCTGGGAGGACACAACCTTGTGGCCTTAGAAGCCGCATGGCCCATGGCCTCCAGGAGGGAGCCTGAATTGAGCAGCAACCAGAAACAAGCTAAGCTACCTGGATAACCGCTTAGAAGCTGTCTGCAGGCCCAAAGAACAGTACTTTAAAAAGGGACAGGAGCTTTGGGTGCTGGCTTTTGCTTTGTTCTTGCTGAGAATGTTTGGACTTGGTCTTGACTTTGAAGAGGGGATGGGCTTTGAGTTGGGGAGTCCACCATTCTCCCAGATCACATAGCACCTGAAAATACCTCTTTCCTTTTTTTACCAGTAACTGTCTCGTGAGTTAATGGAGGGCATACAAACCCCCCTTTTTGTTTGGTAACTAAAGTATATTAATAACAACTTATATATTCACATAAGCTTCCACTCCAATCTTATTTTTATTATTCATGGACCTTTAAACAAGATTTGGTAATAAATATGGTTTGTGCCTAAGGCTTTTTCTATCAGAACTTAAGTCACAAATAATAATTTTTATTTATTTAAAAAAAAAATTTTATCCTTACCTGAGGACATTTTTTCATGGCTTTTCAAAAGAGAATGTGAGAGAGAAACATCGACTGGTTGCCTCTGGAATGTGCCCAGACTAGGAATCCTATGCACCCAGAATGGGATTGAACCCACAATCTTTCAGTTACAGGACAATACTCCAAGCTCCTAAGCCACATCAGCCAGGGTAATTATAATAATTTTTAAATAAATTACTATATTCAAACCTTTCTCCAGCCTAAAGAATATGAAATGAAACGTTCTCTCTTCTATAATAATGGCCAAGTATATGTAACGTGACACCAGGAATGCAATAATTTAATTAAGTAATCATTCAACTACATGCTGTAAGGATACTGCATACTGTTTATATTCAGGATAACTATACATCAGAGATCAAAATCCTTTAGTGCTCCACTTTCTTATTAACCTATATAATCCAGCTTATATATGTAAAAAAGAAAATAAATGACTGTTAAAATCAATGTTACATGCAAAAACTACTTATGTTTCTATACACCAGCAATGAACAATCCAGAACTTAAAAAAAAATAAAATAAAACAACTTTATGCCCTGGTTCAGTTGGCTGGAGCATCATCCCATACACCAAAAGATTGTGGGTTCGATCCCTGGTTAGGGCACATATTGAGGTTGCGGGTTTGGTACTGGCATGGCCAATACAGGAGGCAACCAATCAATGTTTCTCTCATATCCATGTTTCTCTTCTCTGTCTCTATCTGTCTCTCTCTCACTCTCCCCAGCCTCTCTCTCTAAAAATCTATAAATATATCCTTGGGTGAGGGCTTAAAATTTTTTTTTCATTTATAAAGATATCCAAAATAAAATATCCAGGCATCAATTTAATCAAAGATGTGAAAGGAGATCCAAGACGTTGACAACTTAGGAGGATGTGGAACTGCCCCCACCACTGAGCAAACTGAAATAGAAATATATACATAGAGAACAATCACTCCTGTGACAAAACTGCAATATACATGATCTGTTTCCCAACAAAGAGGAGAGAAAGAGAACCAACAGAGAAGACTAGGAAACTGCAGGAGCTTTCCATGAGGTGCAGCAACTTTCCAGACTGGAAGTGACATTGAGCACCAGTTTACATCTCCCTCCAGTTCCATAGAGCAAGCAGAAGCTCTATTAGAGTGCTATGCCCTGCTTAAAGCCACACTGCCCTAGGCACTAGAAATAAAGGGAGCAAAAAGAATCATCAGGGCTTTACCATAAGCACCTGGCTTCCCTGCCCACAGCACTCCAGCCCAGCAAGCCAGTGCCCCAGATGCCATAAGCAACTGCCAGGCTCCAACTGACCTGCCAAAACTGCCCAGCACACAGCCTGCACAGAGGCTGCTTCTACACAAGACTACTCACTGTAAAACAAACAAGAGAGAGATCCTATAAAGAAGGCTGGGGAGTCACAAGGGCTCTCCAAGAACCATGGGAATTATCTAGGGTCGAAGATGCTGGTCAGAGCTATTACATATACCTTCCCCCAACCTCCACAGGATGGGGGACGGGGAGACTTTATCCAGGTGCCCTGGCCTACCTGCAAGGTCTTCACAGGGCATTCTCAAAAACATCCACGAAGCCCATCAGTTCCAAACAAAGGGAGCAAACAGGATCAACAGGGCAATACTACATGCCCCTGGCCTCCCCATTCAAAGCTACTCCAGCTCAGCAGGCCAGCACCCCAGACACCATAGGCATCTGCTCAGCTCCAACTGGCCTGCCAATACCACCCAGCGCACACAGCCTATACAGAAGCCACTTCTACACAAGACCACTTTCTCCAGACTGAAAGAGAAAGATCTATTTTGTCCAATTCAAATAAATACCCATAGAAAGTCAAACCAAATGAAAACACAGAATATTTCTCAAATGAAAGAACAAGAAAAATGCTCAGAAAAAAAGAAAATGCCTAAGGAAATGGAGATAAGTAATTTGCCTGATAAAGAAGTCAAAGAAACAGTCATAAGATGCTCACCAAACATGAGCGTGAAACAGAAACTTAGGGAGAACTTCAACAAAGTATTTTTATTTTATTGATTATACTGTTACAGTTGTCCCAATTTCTTTTCCCTTTGCTCCCCTCCACCCAATATGCCCCTTCACTCCACCAATCCCACCCCTTTTAGTTCATGTCCATGGGTCATGCATGTAAGTTCTTTGGCTTCACCCTTTCCTATAATATTATTAACATCCCCCTATCTATTTCGTTCCTACCAATTATGCTTCTTAACTCCTGTACCATTTCCGCCTTTATCCTGCTTTCTCCTCCCAGCTGATAACCCTCCAAATAATCCCCATACCTATGATTCTGTTCCTATTCTGGTTGTTTGCTTAGTTTGTTTTTGTTTTTACTTTTTAGATTCTGTTGATAGTTGTGAGTTTGTTGCCATTTTAATGTTCATAGTGTTAATCTTCTTTTTCTTAAATAAGTGCCTTTAACATTTCATATAATAATGGCTTGGTGATGATGAACTCCTTTAGCTTTACCTTGTCTGGGAAGCAGTTCATCTGCCCTTCCATTCTAAATGATAGCTTTGCTGGTTAAAGTAATTTTGGTTGTAGGCACTGGCTTTTCATCACTTTGAATACTTACTCCTTGCCAGTCCCTTCTTGCCTGCAATGTTTCTATTGAGAAATCAGCTGACAATCTTATAGGAACCTCTTTGTAACTTTCTTCTTTACTCTTGCTGCTTTTAAGATTCTCTCTTTATCTTTAACCTTTGACATTTTAACATTTTAATTATGATGTGTCTTGGTGTGGTCCTCTTTGGGTCTAGCTTGTTTGGGACTCTGTGCTTCCTGGACTTGTATGTCCATTTCCTTCGCCAAATTAGGGAGGTTTTCCTTCATGATTTTTTCATACAAGTTTTCAATTTCTTGCTGTTCCTCTTCTCCTTCTGGCACCCCTATGACTCGGATGTTGGTACATTTAAAGTTTTCCCAGAGCTTCCTAAGCCTATCCTCATCTTCTTTCAATTCTTATTTTTTCATTCTGTACTGGTTGACTGTTTATTTCTTCCTTATGTTCCAAATTGTTGATTTGAACCTGCTTTCCTTCCCTTGGTTTTGTGTGTATTTTCCTTCGTTTCACTTAGCATAGCCCTCACTTCTTCCTTTACACATTTGCTGTTCTCAAGCATGTCTGTCAAGTCTGTGAGCATCATTATCACTAGTGTTTTGAACTCTGCATCTGTTAGGTTGGTTATCTTCTCGTCACTTAGTTCTCCCACTAGAATCTTGATCTGCTCCCTCTTTTGCACCATACTTCTGTCTCCTCAGCTTGACAGCCTCCTGTGTTTGCCTCCGTCTTAGGTACAGATGTCGCACCTGTTAATGTTGTAAGGGGCGAAGCCTTAGGTATTCATCAGTGAGGGATGACCCAATTTACCACGTTGTGGCACTATATGTGACAGAGGGATCAGAGAGGAAACAATGCCACTTGCTCAGCACTAACCTCTTTTCCAGACACTTTTCCCACTCCCTATATGTGAATGGCGCCCCTCTAGCTATTGCCTTGGCTGTGGTTCCCAGAGTGCATGGGTTTGTGGACATTCTAGGACCATGGGGGCCCTCTAAACAAACGAACTCTGCTGAGAGACTGGCAATTTCTTCCTCCGCCCCAATCCCCACTGGTTTTCACAGTCAGAAGCAATGAGTCTTTATTTTCCCTTGCGCTGGAACCATGAGCTGTGCAGTCTGGTCTGGGGCTAGGATCACTCCCCAGGTGTCCCTCGCAACTTTTATAATGTGTGACTGCTCTTTCTGCTGGCCAACCACAGCCATTGCCTTGCTGCCACTGCCACTCCTGCCACCACCACCACACCATGTTCTCTCTGCCCTGGCTCTGCCCCTACCTGTCTGGATGAGTATTATTTCTTTATAGCTTTGTTTGTTGGACTTCCATGCAGTTCTACTTTCTGATAGTTCTGGTTGTTTTTAGTTTTGAGGTAGATATAATCCTTCTAATGGTTGTGGAAGGAGGCAAGGTGTGTCCGCCTACACCTCCATCTTGACCAGAAGTCCCTCAACAAAGTATTTAAAAAAAAACAAGCAGAGCTGAATAATACAATTACTGCAAATGAAAAATACATTAGAAGGAATCATCATCAGATTAGCCAAGACCAAAGAACAAATCAGCAACCTCGAAGATCAACTACTGGATATCAAACGGAACAGAAAAAAAATAATAATTTTTTTTTTAAAGAGAATTGTTTAAGGGACCTCTGAGATAACATCAAGCACACAAACATTTGCATTATAGGGGTCCCAGATGGAAAAGAAAGAGAAGGAACAGAAATTTTATTTAAAGAAATAATGGCTGAAAACCTTCCTAACTTGGGAAAGGACAGACATCCTGGTCCAAGAAGCAAGAGTTCCAAACAACCTGAACCCAAAGAGACTCACACCAGGACATATTATAACTAAAGTGCCAAAAGTTAAAGAAACAATCTGCCTGGCTGGTGAGGCACACTGGACTGAGTGCGAGACTACAAACCAAAGAGTCACTGGTTCAATACCCAGTCAGGGCACATGCCTGGATTGCAGGCCAAGTCCCGAGTTTGGGGTGTTCAAGAGGCAACCACACATTGATATGTCTCTCCTACTCTTTCTCCCTCCTTTCCCTTCTTTCTAAAAATAAATAAATAAAATCTTTAAAAAAAAAGAAGAGAAGAGAAGAAACAATCTTAAAGGAAGCAAGAGGAAAACCCCGTAAGACTATGAGCTAACTTTTCAGCAGCAACTTTATAGGTCAGAATGAAATGGCAGGACATCTTTAAAATGATGACAGAAAGTAACCTACAACCTAAAATAATTTTCCCAGCAAGGTTATTATTTAGTATTGAAAGACAGAGAGATCCCCAGACAAGCAAAAACCAAGACTTCATCTCCATCAAACCAGCTATAGTGTTATGGGCACAGGATAGACAAATAGACCAAAGGAATAGAATTGGGAGTCCAAAAATAAACCTATATATCTATGGCCAATTTATTTCAACAAAGATGCCAAAACCATTCACACAGGAAATAGCTCTTTAAAAAGTGGTACTGGAACAACTGGATAGTCACATGCAAAACAATGAAGTTGTACCCCTAACTTATACTATATATAAAAATTAACTCAGAATGATTCAATCACCTAAATATAGGAGCTAAATTGATTTAAAAAAAAAAAAAAAAAAACTCTTACAAGACAACACAGATAAATCTTCATGACCTTGGATTCAGCAATGGATTCTTAGCTATGTGATACCACAAGCATGAGCAACAAAAATAAACTAGGCTTCATTAAAATTTAAAACTTTCAAGCATCAAAGGGCATTAACAACCCAATTTATAAATGGTCAGCTCTGCCTTTTGTGGCTCACCTGGCTAGACATCATCCTGCAAAGCAAAAGGTCGCCAGTTCGATTCCCAGTCAGGGCACATGCCTGGGTGGTTGGCTCAGTCCTCAGTCAGGGCACATATGAGAGGCAATCTATAGATGTTTCTCTCTCACATTGATGTTTCTCTCCTCCTCTTTCCCCCTCCCTTTTCCTCTCTCTAAAAATAAGTAAATAAAGTCTTTTTTAAAAATTGTCAAAGAACTTGAATAAATACTCCTCCAAAGATATACAAATGGCCAACAAAAACACAAAAACAGCCCTGGCTGCTGTGGCTCAGTGGATTGAGCATCGGCCTGCGAATCAAGTGTTGCTGGATCGATTCCCAGTCAGGGCACATGCCTAGGTTGCACATCAAGTCCCCAGTTGGGGGCGCAAGTGAGAGACAACCACACAGTGCTGTTTCTCTCCCTCTCTTTCTCCTTTCCCCTCTCTCTAAAAATAAATAAATAAATAAAAACAAATAAATAAAACACAAAAAGATGCTCGATGTCATTAGTGAAATGCAAATTAAAGCCACTGTGAGACACTACTGCATACCCACAATGAGAGCGATATTAAATTTTCAAAAAACAGAAAAGCACAAGTGTTGGTGACAACAATGTAAAGAAACTGGAATCTTGACCATTGCCGGTGGGAATGTAAGATAATTCAGGCACTATGGAAGAGAGTTTGGTGAGTCCTCAAAAAGCCAAAGGATTACCATATAATTAAGCAATTGAACTCCTGGTATATACCACCACCACCACCACCCCAAAAAAATAGGCATGCAAGCAAATTGTTGTACATGAATGTTCACAGCAACAATATTTACAATGGCCAAAGGGTAGAAAGAATTCAAATGTCCTTCAACAGATGAGTGGCTAAAGTGTGGTATATACTATACAACAAAATGGCTTAGCTGTAAAAAGGAAAGAAGTGCTAATATACAACAATGTGACTTGCAACAATATGGAATAACCTCAAAAACAGTATGCTAAGTGGAAGCAGCAAATAAAGGTCACATATTGTATGACTCCATTTATATGAGATTTCCAGAATAAATATGAGATACCTAGGGTATTCATAGAACTAGAAAACAGGCTGGTGGTGGTCGGGGCTGGGGTCAGCAGGGAATAGAGAGTAACTGCTTAATGGGTAATAGGGTTTTATTTTGGAGTGATAAAAATTTTATGAAACTAGATAGAAGTGGTGGTTGTATAACAGTGTGAGTGAACTAAATGCCACTCAATTGTTAACTTTAAAGTTGTTAATTTTATGTTACATGAATTTCACCTCAAAAAATCTTTAAAGCAATTAGAGTTTATAATACACGTTGGACAAATGTTTAAGTTACAAGCACAGTTCTTCCTTTTTGAAGGTCCAACACATGAATTACAAGCACAGTAATTAGACAAATAAAGCAATCTTCAACATTTAAGTTTTTTTTAACCCTCACCAGAGAATATATATTTACTGATTTTAGAGAGACAGGAAGGAGGGAAGGAGGGAGAAAGAGAGAGAAACATCACCTCTATCAGTTGTGATCAGTTGCCTCCCGCACCACCACAACTGGAGATCAAACCTGCAATTTAGGTATCTTCCCTGACCTGGGATCAAACCCACAACATTTTGATGTACAGGACAACGTTCCAGCCAACTAAGCCACCCAGCGAGGGCAACATTTGAGTCTTATATCTAAGCAAAACAGAAATTCAACTCCTATCCTCTTTCATGGCTTGATTTAGAAATATTCGCCTCTCACCAGGTGTGACTATTTCCCCCTGGAAACTCCCTCTATGAAGTTTAACTGGATAGCTCAATCATTAGAAAGTGAGCTTGAACTAGAGTCACATTCAATCAATTAAACTTCAACAAGTTTCAAGCACCTTAAAAATGATTATAAATCAAATTCCTATAGCTGACCAGAAGCAGCTCTCTTATTTCAATGAGACTACCCCAACATTTCAGCTATCTTTTCAATTTACATTATTGTGTCGATGAACAAAATACTTAAGTGTTTTAATGTCTTAATTTTTCATGGTTACTCATACTCTAAAACCACAAAATTGACAGTTCTCAAACTTTATTTCAGAGTTAAAAGAATGATTTCCTCAAGTAGGACTACACCACTGAAATAACTAGAAAAACATTAACATCTTCCTCATACCTGATCATGTTTCTCTCTGCATAAAATCCCTTAACAGATTACATAACTTTCAGAATAAAGCTCAAAACTAAATTGTGATTTTAGCACAAAGTTTTTCATAAACTGACTCTTGCCTGTGACTCTAGCTTTACCCCTTGCTATTCCTTCTTAGTCTTTCTTCTCTAACCATATTAAACTTTTTCTTCACTCAGCCGCTCATCATGTGCCAATTTAAACTGATTTAATTTTTCATCACTTCCATTATTCTTTAAACTCCTCGAAGTTAGGGACTAAACCTCTGCCATTTGGTATACTCAGCACCTAGCACAATAATCAAAGGCTGTTGTAAAATTAAACTATGAAAGTATGAGTAACTATTAAGATCCATTATTAGCATGTAAAATATTACAGTTTATTTTTCCTATACAACGGCAAAAAGAGAAAACTATATATTAGGTTACACTTTGCTTTTTTTATTTTTAAATACAATGTGGTCTTCCTAGTAAATAATATCAAATAGATCACATTAATTTTGTAGGCATTTTTTAAACATCTGGTTTATTAATCAGAATATAAATTTAGTTCCCATTATTCAATGAAAGCTCATAATCAGTTCAATTTTATCTACATTATAAAGTGAAACTTTACTGCAATAGAGATTTTGCAAGAAATCTTAAAAGCAGATTTTGTTAACTAGAAAATTACAACTACATATACTTAAAAAAAGGAAAGAAAATCACAACTACTCATTTTACAAATAAGGAAATGAACTGAGAGGTCAAGTTATTTATGCAAAGTCATCCTTAATGTTGATATTTTCAATTACAATATAACCTTATTTCTATTTCAATCTCATAGGCAAGCGAGGTAATGCAATTCATAGCACCCTTTTCTTTTTCCCTACCTTCAATCTACTGAGTATATGGGTCCTTAACACTTGCTACATTTTACTGATTTAAGAACTGCCCCCCCACCTTAACACAACCTCCTTCTCCCCATCATAAACATTTAATTAGTATCTTCATTTGCTAATTATTAAATACATCTAAGACATTCTACTGGAAAGAAAGGGAAATGGGGAGACACACATGAGTAAGAATTACATTGTTTCTGCCTTCAAAGTGCTTTACAAAATTAGGTACAATCTGGTACAGTATTGTTACTATTAAAATAGTGCTTTTATAAATATATAGTACAAGAGAAATCTAATTACTTTCCATTATTAAAAAATACCTTTATTTCTCTCACTAGAAGATAAGCTCCATGAGGTCAAGGATTTTGTCTCTGGTTCACTAATGTACTCTGAGTATCTAGAACAGTTCTATTCTTCCCACCACACCATGTAGCCTTCTCATCCTTTCGGGTTCTTCTTTCACAATCTCAGCTATAAGCAGAATACAATCCTTCTGGGTCCCCTCTTGTTGCCATCTCCATAATAAGCACATAGGCTCTCTGATTTTAAAGGTTTTGCTATTAATCGATTAAGGGTAACAAAGAGGGGATAACAAAAATAACAAATCTGGAGATGTTACAACTAAAAACTGTGTATAAATGCCTGGCACTATATAAAAATCACAGCATCTTTTCCAGTTCTTAGTGAGCCTCCAATTTATTGGCTCTTTTTGAAATAATCAATGAGAGTCTTGCTAAGTTTCCAAAATTTTACCTCCCCACACTACCTTCCCTCTTATCCTCCCAGGACACAAAACATTTCATAGGGAAAAATAGTGCAAGCATCTCTATCAAGTGAGAAATTTGCATTTACATTTCTGAGGACCTTCGGTAGTCACATCACTCCTGTAAATCTCTGACCCACAGGCGAATGATTGCTTTAGACCATTTCCTCACAATGTGAGCAATTTGTCTCTTCCCTTTTTATGGAATACACAAAGCTCCTAGGACCCATTTTATATTTCCAAATGCCTGAACAACTCCTAAGCTCCAAAACTAAAATCCCTATCATAAAGTCTTCTCTTAAATCCCTTTCCACCAAAACCTATTCTTCATAAGATCATTATTTTTGTTAATTGCATGACTAACCTCCCAAAAATTTGTCTTAAGACTCATACTTATGTCAGTTCCCAATATCAATGTCAACATTTCTCAGATCTCTATACCCTTCACTACAATCCCACTGTCATCACTTATTGACTCAACTACTATGGTAGTTAAATTCCGTGGACTTCTGTTAAAGATTAATATACAGCCCTGGCTGGTGTGGCTCAGTGGGTTGAGTGCCAGCTTGCGAACAAAACGGTCGCAGGTTCAATTACCAGTCAGGGCACACGCCTGAGTTTCAGGCCAGGTCTCCAGTTGGGGGTGCACAAGTGGCAACCACACATTGATGTTTCTCTCCCTTTCTCCCTCCCTTCTCCTCTCTAAAAATTAATGAACAAAATTTTTTAAAAGTTTAATATCCATAAAGAGGGGTTCTTTTCAACTAAGAATCTTGTACAGAATCCTTATCCTGCCATTTAAGGATCTTCATAATCTGTATCCGGGTATCCTCACCAGCCTGTTCCTTAAACATACAACTTTGGCAAATGTTTTCTGCTTTCCTACTTCTGCACCTTTGCTTGGGCAGTGTCCTTATGTGGAATTAGTTTTCTTCTCCCAGCCCCCGCCAACTAACAATTTTTTTGAATGGTCACATCGTCAATGAAAGGAAAACAGCTGAGGCATATCATTTATTGAACACATATTCTGTCTAGTGCTTTTACAAATTATCCTAATCCCCACAAAAACATAATGGCTTAATACTACTTTTTTTTTCCTTTGAGGAAGGAGCTGAAGAAACTGAGGTCCAAAGGAGTTTACCCAAGTCATCCAAACCAGCAAGAATCTAAAATAATCACTTGGTGTTCTGTATTTTTAATAAAATATGACACCTAGAATACCTAGGTGAAAATTTCACTAGCAACCTGTCTGAACTAAGCAAGTTATGTATTTGTGATGCCTTCATTCCCCATGCATAAAAAAAGGGGACAATGATACTATCACATTGATAATAGTGAGAATTACATGAGACAATATAAAGTGTTTAGAATTGAATTTGGCCATGTTAGCTATTATTATTGTTGATGTTATTTAGATGCTATGATATGTAAACTCTGACAATACTATGTCCTCATTGTTCCCAAATCAACTTTCGCATAATGCAAAAGCTTAATACTGTGTATTTTTATATATGCTCAATAAATATTTGCACAATACATAAATTTTTAGACAATGATTAACCACCATTCTGTATTAAAAAGAAATTCACTTTTCTGTTGTTTCCTCTTTTAAGAAAACTACAAAGCTTACCAACTTTCTTCCCTTTTTGTCATGTGAAACTACCATATGTGCAATGCCATATGGTAGTAATATGTTAAATGGTGGAAAACACTATTTTGATTCAAACTAATTTTGCCTTCTACTAAACATTAATTCCCAGACTTTAAAATGTCCAAAGTCATACTTTTTATTTAAACACCAACGGTTTTTAGGTCACACCAACATGAAGTAAGCATATATTTGACAAGGCCATTTTATTTCATACATCTCTATGGCAATAACGATAAAATATAAAATGCCTTCCTATCCAATTTAACTCGAAGACATAAATCTATCATACCCTTAGTCCTACCCTTACTTACCAAAATTAGTGCCTAAAAACTTCTAATACATCTGTTACTCTGGGATGCAGAAAAATATCAAAGGTGCCGAATCCTAGTAACAAAATGCCTGAGAGAAATGAGCTTTTAAAGAAGGATAGATGAGCATTGACTCCAAACCCTTCAAGTGCTGTTCAAGTACTGAAACCTCACAAACCAAGATTCTATCCCCATGATTTACTTTACACATGGAGACATCAAGTTGGCTGGTTTCAAATAAAGGAAGAAATAAAAAATACATTAATAAAACAGTTGTGATTTCAGAAACGGAAATAACTGGGCTATACCCAATCGTTTTTAAAAAATTGAGGCTTTACTATGTAATATATTTTATTTCAATTAATTCTTACAATTCCTCCCTATTTACAGATACTGTCACAAATTAGTAAATAACAGAGCTGAAGGCTGAACCCAGCCTGACCCCCAAGTTTGGGATCCAGCATTTTGACATAACCCACAATAATATGGTATACATTAACATCTTCCTCTTCAAACACACTTATTTAAAAACAAACAAAAGCTTCATGAAATAAATATTTAATATCAGGATGTCCTCTGATATTTCTCTACACTTCATGCCTCCTGTTTAAAAGAGTTGTTTTTTGTTTCTGTTTTTGTTTTTGTTTTTGTTTTTTTTTGGTCTTGTTTCGTTTTTTGTAAAGTGGCACTCATCTCCTCAATCCATTAAAAATTGTCCTTAAGTAAATTAAACACTTCAATCTTGAATTGATCTGTTTCTCTACTAGGACTCTCTGGCGGCACACCCATCTTACTTATATTGTATCAAACTGCAGACGTTCTCCTTGAAAAACAACAGATCAGTGTTAAAAGAAATGCCTTCGTTTTCGCTGTTCCTGCTGCATCACTGACAAATAGCAATCAGGCGGGTTTGGGGCAATAAAAGGACCTAAGCGGCTGCCCACGGAGCTGAAGCTTAGGACTAAACGTCAGTTTTGGAAATTTGCTTATTGCCAAACTAGAGCAAATAGAGGACTTCAGCACAAGCTGGCTGAGAACACTCTGGCTTGCCACCATAGTTGTGTGAGTGCCCCTGGAGTCCCCTGGCTTTGGTGTGCCCCACTCCCTCTCTGGTACAGAGTTGTTTCACCTGTGCGGCTCAACTCAAGCTTCTGGGCAGCGCAGCAGACTTTAAGAGGGCAGGGCCGTAGAATCTGTCCCTAGCAAAGTCACGTCCCACCTTCGAACTGAGCTTTCAGTGAGGTGGGGGAGGGGGACGAGTAAGTGGAAGAAGGTTAGAAAGAAAGGTGACAGCTCTCTTCTTTTTTCATAGATTAAAGAGTCCCCGCAACTAAAGTCTGACGGACTTCGCCTGGGGATTTGGCGGCAAGTGCTCAACCAAGAGAAGCCTTCAAACATCTTCCCAAGCTCCTGCCCACCTCTCCAGGGGAATGTGAGAAGCCAAACGGACAAAGCAACAACTTTAGATACATAGAAACTCACGCGATGTGGGTGTGGAAGGACTCGGCCTTCCAGGAGCAGAGCTTTTTTTTTCTTTACCTTTTGCGAAAAGCAGGAGGGGGGGTGTGTTCTCCAGGCCAGACCCGCCGCCCCGCCGCTCCGAACCGCAGAGGCTCTTACGCGGAAGCCTGACACCGCACTCAAATAAGCTCGCTGGCCGCGCCTCTGTGGGAGAAGTCCCTACCCTGACTCCATGGCTGAATATCCGCACCAACCCCGCCGCCAGCACTCCAGTGGGTACGACAACACAGAGGCGAGGCGGAAGTCCCACCTCAAGAGCCTCATTGGCCTGCACCCGAAGGCAGAAATAAGCTATTGGGCCACAGTGCTGCTTGCTAAGGCTCCTTCCCACTCCCATGCCCAATGTCTCTGCCTGCTTTGGCCCTGCGTACAGAAATGCCCGGTTCTCGAAGTCCCATTCGTGGCCTCGTGATCGGTCTTCGCTGGAGGAAAGGACAGGGTGGGGCAGACTTCTAGAGCGCCACAGAAGAATCGGATCTGTTTTTGGTGAGGGAGGGAGCACCTAGCCGAAAGGATTGTGCCCCAAGGAATGGAGGTCCTGGGGTCAGGAGGCGAACGGATCCAGCGGCCAGGGCCAGCTGCAGTGGTCCGATCTAGATTGTGGGCCAAAGCAGGTCGCGGTGCTAGCGGGCTGCCCCTGGGAGGGCCTGGCGCTGATGCCAGCGCGTCTCTTCACTGCACCACACCACACTCGCCCGACCCACTAAGGCGAGGACGAGGTATCATCCTGTCAGGACGCAGTCTGCAGTCTGCAGCCTGAGAGCGGAACAGATGCAGTCCGGGGTCCGGGTATTAAGAGGTGCGACCAGCCGGAGGGCTAAACGCGAGTCCTACGCCTGCCTGGGAGTCGCGCTTAAGTTACCGTACTGGACCGTACAGGGGCCACTCCCGGACCCGGGACTCGGCAAAGTCAAACCGTCAGATTAAGTCCTAGGTTAGACATTTAAAACCTTTGCCTCCTTTCGATCAACCAAAAAAAAAATCTCGTCCCCTACCGCACTTCTGATAAAATTTACCGTCTAGGACATTTCAATATTAAACTAAACTACTTTGAAATTTAAATTAACCAGATTGGACCATCCACACTGATTAACCAGTTGCCAACTAGCCACTTAAAAGAGGCAATGGGGAAAGAAAGAAAAAAAGTAGCAATGGATTTGCTGCCTATATTGCATAAAGTCCTGAATTAGAATGCCAGGGACCTAGATTGTGCTCCTGCTTCAAAATAAGGCGCCTTTAGAAGGCCTTTACAGGCTTTACATCCTCCAACCTGGTCTTTTAAAAAAGAGAGGGGCGAGAGGGGGCTAACAAAGGAAACACCTATAGAATACCATTCATTGGCTGTAACTTTTAACCTTGATTGCTTTGGGGAGACCCTAGTGGCTGGAACACAGAAATGGAAGGAAAACTCTTCCCCTATTGTCTATCCTTTTGGGTCTTTGAATATTATCATCTCAAATAAAAATTAAATACAAAAAATTAAAATTTAAATACAATAAAATAACAAAGACCATCTTGTTACTAAACTCTGAGTGGGTCTGCCTAGGGCCAGCAGGTAGTGTGTGGGTTCTTGACTTGATGTAGGAAAGATTTCACAAGAGGTGTCCAGATGAGTTTTAGAGGACCTTTATTAAAGCTGGAGACAGTGAAACAAGGAAGGGCCTGAGACAGAAAAAGTAACAGGAGAGAATCTCGGTGGGGAAATGAGCCTAGACTGTGCTGCTGTGGCTCACTAAGAAGTCAGAGTAAAGGGGTCTTCAGAGAGGGTTCTGAAGGTTAGGCAGGGAGAGCTTCTGTGGCCCACTGTGTTACAGAACCCCAGCCTATGCTGCTCTGGAACAGCTGTGGGGTCCGATTGCCCACAGCCAAGAAGTGTGACTCCCAATACAAAAGTTTGGTGGAAGCCCTGGCTGGTGTGGCTCAGTGGATTGAGTGCCAACCAAACGGTCACCAGTTCAATTCCCAGGCAGGACACATGCCTGGGTTGCAGGCCAAGTCCCCAGGTGGGGGCACACGAGAGGCAACCACGCATTGATGTTTCTCTCCCTCTCTTCCCCTCTCTCTAAAAATAAATAAAATCTTTTTTTAAAAAGTTTAGTGGAAAAGGAAAGGGGATTTATTTAAGTTTTACAGATTCAAAATAACGACAGGTTTCCACTGTTATGTCCCACTCTCTCTAAAACACCCCAAAATACTTAGTGCTGCCTCCCCCTACCAAGGCCAGTTTCAGAATACACCAGTCAGAGGTACCATCTTTCAGAAAAGCAGAATTTCATGGCTCAGTATTCCCAGTCACAATTAAGCATTTCAGGCATCTCCCACCAATCCATGCCTGGTTAGGCAGGTCCCTGCAATTCCAGCCTTATCAGTCATGCCGCCATGTTCTTCAGGCAGGTTTCCCAATGGGTCTCCCTTCTTACACCGACCTTGTGGCAGACTCTCTCCAAACCACTACGTGGCTTCCCCCTTACATCCCAGGCCTCCTAGCTGACTGCCATCTATCCTCTTTCTGACTGGATTGCATGGCTTCTCTTCACATTCTCAAGGCTCTCCCTAATTTTAAATGCTGACAGGCATGCCATCCTCATTGTTATGAAGAATATCTTAAGTTTATCATCCACCGTTTCACCTGGGAGCAGGTTAGCTATTATCTAGGTATCAGCTTGCCACAGATATGTAAAGTACCTTAAAAGCTGTAATATCTCCTTTTCCCATCCCCAAAAGAATGAGTGGTTCAGACTTTGGAGACCCCTCCCCTGCTGTGTTACAATTGCTGCCTGGTTGCCAGGCTCATGGGAGTCCTTCATTGTTTAGGAGATGCACATCTGTGGGGAAGAGGGGGGCACGAAAGGCAAAGGCATGTTTCTGGAATGTGGGCCTTTGTTTTTGAGGGATTTTAAAGGCTGGGAGTTTAGGAGAGGTCTTAGGGGATGATCTCAATAGAATATTCATCAGTTTTATGCTGATGTGACTAAATGAAATGTATTCCCTTAACTTCATCTGTCCTTGGGTGTGGTTGGCAAATGGCACTAATTGGATTTCTGCTATTTATCATCCTTGAGTGGGGGGATTTAAGCTATTTACACTCTGGTTGGGGAGAAGTGTACACCATTCACTCTTAAGTGCCCTTGGTTTAGGGAAGGCAAGATTCACTAACTAGATGACTGCAAACTGCTTGGCATCTAGATTTACTAAATGGCTGCAAACTGCTTGTTTAACTATTTGTTTCCCTATTCCTCTTTCCCTGTCTTACTAACCTGTCTCAGTTAAAGGTGTTTTCCTCTTCTATGTACACTAAGACTATATAATCTATACATTCTTAAATTTCACCAGTTGTGAAGATTGTCAACATCTAACAGAGTCCTGCCTTTAAGATAATCATAAATAAAAATCAGAATTGAGAATATTACTATGAAGTCTAGTGTAGTGTAAATGTAGTTACAATATCTATGAGCATTTCTTCATTGAATTCTTAAATTGGCTTTATATTAAATCAGAGCTTTCTTGTATTGTTACAGAACCCCACGGGCTGTTCAGTTATGAGGGGCCCAATTGCCCACAGCCAGAAGCATAACTCTCAACACCAGAGTTTTGTGAAAAGAAAAAGATTTAAAGATTACGTGGATTTAGATTTGTGGAGTTCCCAGCTTCCTTGCAAAGAAGTCATGGATCTCTCTTCTACCTCTCTGCAATATTGCGTGATTCTTTCTCTCCCTTTTTCTTTGTAAGCCGCCTAATGCTCCTCCTCTGCCGGCTGCATGGTGCTCTCTTCTTTTCTTCCTCTTCAAATGTCTGCCGCCCTCTCCTTAAATCCCTGACTGTGGCCTGTGAAGCAGGAGGTGTGGTAACTGGTTCTGACCATTCACAGAACCTTCCACAAGCCTTGCTTATTCACTGCTCATTATTCCTTGAAGCTGTGGAAGAACCGAAGCCATTTATATAATTAAGACCCTAGCTACCAGCCATAGATATGCAAAGGCATTTGAAAGCTGTTTCCCTTTCCCCATCCTCCAAACCACAGGCTCTGGAGTTTTCTGGGGGACCCCACTCTGTAACAGTATGACATCAAAAAAAGTAAAAAACAATAATGATCACTTAATACAAGTAGAAAAAGAGGAAAATAAAGGTATTTTTATTTCTTAAATAAAAGCACCTTGAGTACAGAACATTTTCATCTGACTATTCTGCTTTTTCGCATAGTTTTTCCAGTTATAAACAAGGTAAAGTAATATTTGTACTGCATTTAGGTCAACTAATTATGCTACATCTTAAAGAAGTATTTATTCTCCCCACTGTGTTGAATAAAGGTAAATTGGAAGAAAATAAATTTTTTAGAGTACCAGCTTTTTAAAAGTAGGTTAGACAGTAAGGCTGATGGGTATCTTAATTATAGTTTTCAAGAACATACAGGTTAACATGGCACATGATATTAATAGCCACTAATTATCTCCTTATAAGAACAAAAGAAAATGAGTTTTAAGGACTTTGTGTTTGAAAAAATTTTTTAATTCTCCTAAAAGTACAGACAGCATGTAACATTGTAGAATTTCTTACCTCTAAAATATTGTAAGACAGCAACAACTAAAAAAATACAAGATAGTTAATTACCTAACTGTCTTAAATGCTTAAAAGTTTTCCCTAAAATATGAAGAGAATGCAGGCACTCTTTAAATACTGAGATTCGCTAAAGATGTTAAATTTTTTGATGGGGAACTCAAATGTTGGAAAATTTTAGTTTCAGGTAAGAACTAATAAACTTAGTAATCAATGTATGTAAAAAGCTATTGTTTCAGGAATTGGAGGTAAGACCAATCTTGACTCCAGGAAACTATAAGCAGTTCCACCTTTGTGCCTCGGGAGGACTACAAGCAATCCACATGGTATCTGAGCCATTGAACTCCAGGGTGAAAGGACCACCTCCCAGGACAAAAAGACCAATGCCCAGGACACAGCTGAAAGAATGCTGCAGCTTTTATCTGATTAACCTTTACCTTGAATTCCTAACCCCTTACCTACACTTTTCTTCACCTTATAAAAAGGGTCCATTTCTAATGGAATTGAAGACAGTCTGTTAGGGTAAAACCCACTGTCTTCTCAGATTGCCAACCATCTGAATAAAGCGCCCGTAAAGATTGAATCGCTGTCTCTGCTTATTGAGTCAAGTAGATAGCAGGCAGCATGAACACTGGCTTCTCTGGTTTCAGTACTATTGTGTTTATTTTTACAAATCAGGGAACTATGGCTCAAATAAATTAAATAACTCATCCAATCTCACACAGCTGGTGAAAAATGATACAGATCTCCTGGACTCTGAAACTAGGATTTGAAACAATTCTACCCATATCAGAGCCTGAGCTCCAAATAAAAATTAAAAAAAAAAAAAGTAGCCAGTACAACATGCAAGAGAGGGCTTGTGTTGGAGTCAAATGACTTCCATGTGATCTAAGGCAAGTAATGCAACCTTTTTCCTAGATTTCATCACATTCTGTCTATGCATGATTTTCCTGCCTGAAGAGCACCCCTTATCGGAGCTTTTGTTCACTCTTCGACACCTAAAATTTACCTCTCTTAGATCTCCAAAGCTCTGCTTCCAGCTACCTGTCATTTAGAAAACTTTTAAATAAATTAACACAAGAGTATTAGCCTTAGTAAAGGTAGATATTTTATAGGGTTGCTTCTGGAATCGCAATACTTGAAATGAAAATTTTAGATACTGAAATGAATGAGTAGAAAAACTTGGTGGTCAACAGAAGTCTTCCTAGTACCCCTCAACTATTACATCATGTTGACCAGAGCTTCTCAAACGATTATATGTAGAAATACCTGGGAGTGTGTTAAAATGCAGATCCTAATTCAGTGGGCCTGGGTGGAGCCTGAGCTTCTATAGTTCCAACAAGTACCCCGGAGACACTGATGCTGTTGATCCCCAGACCAAACTTCTAAATTATCCACTCCTTTTATGGTGGGTTCATCTTCATTAATCCATTGATTCTTTTCACGTTTCCTCTGCTAAATAGCAAATTCAAGAAACTGTAAAATCTGATTTTTAGTTCCCCCTTTGTTTGATCCAAAAGGGTATCCTTAATTTTCTTGGAAGCTCTGCTCTGCAAATACTAAGATGTATTATACTTAACTCAATATATCTAGGTGTTTTAGGATTTCCCAGAGCTGCATGATTACTTTTCCAGTTAAAATAAAAATAAGAATAAATTGCTTTTATTTATTTATTTATTTATTTATTTATTTATTTATTTATTTATTTTTAGAGAGAGGGAAAGGCAGGGAGAGAGAGAGGAAGAGAAACATTAATGTGTGGTTGCCTCTCGCGCACCCCCAACTGGGAACCTGGCCTGACTGGGAATCGAACAGGCAACCCTTTGGTTCACAGGCCAGCACTCAATCCACTGAGCCACACCAGCCAGGGTGACAATATATTACTTTTTAAAAAAATACTAAAACTGTACCTTAAAAGAATCAAGAATAATATAAGGATCAAAAGAATATTGAGAATTAAGAATTGTGCTTCTTTTTTCAAACTTGTTTCTGTTCTCAAAAAGTTGGCCTGGGGATTGACTTTGGGAAAAGGGGTGGGATGGGGTGGGAGGAACAATGGGGGGCAAAGTGGGACAACTAATAGAAAAACAATAAATAAAATAAAATAAAATAAAATAAAAAACTGACCTAGCTCTTCAAGCCACTACACATGGAGGTGGCAGCCATCTCCTACTCAGCATGGTTGCTGCCCTCATATCCCTCCTGAAACCCAAGATTGTCAAAAAGGGAACCAAGAAGTTTATCCAGCGCCAGTCAGACTGATGCCAAAATTAAGTGGAAACCCAGAGGCATTAACGATAGGTTAGGCAGAAGATTCAAGGGCCAGATCTTGATGCCCGCTGTTGGTTATGGCAGCAACACGAAAACAAAGCACATGCTGCCCAGTGGCTTTGGAAAGTCCCTGGTCCCCAACGTTAAGGAACTTGAAGTGCTCCTGATGTGCAACAAATGTTACTGTACTGAGATTGCTCACAACGCCTCCTCTGTGAACCACAAAGCCATTGTGGAAAGAGCAGCCCAGCTGGCCATCAGATCACCAACCCCCATGCCAGACTGCACAGCAAAGGAAATGAATAGACAAATTGTGTACACATTGTATTTGTACCTGGCATTACAGACAAGTACTTTCTATGAAAAGGCTAGTACTGTTGTTGCCAGAGACCCAAGATGAGGGGTGGGGGAGTAGGGGGGCTTTCCCACCTGCTTGGTTCTTGCCTCTCTCACAAGAGAATGCAAGCAAGAGACAACATGTATAGTGGAAATGAAACAGCAAGTTTATGAAATACACTTGAGCAGAAAGGCTACAAGTGGACACTCAGCTAATCTGAGTGCCCTGACTATTGGAGTTCATGGGTTATATACTTTAGCCAGCTTCTAGGTACCCCTTCTTCTCCCCCTTCTAGGCCTTGGGATTAATATACAGTTGCAAAGGCCTTCTTTCTAAGCTAGTAAAGGCTTTTTTTGTCTTAGTGAAATTGGTACAGAGGCTCCCTTTCCCAGTGCTGTCTTTGCTTGTGATATTCTGCTGAATCGAGGGGTGAGACACGTCTTCCTCTACCTCCCTGCCTTGTTTTACTACCTATAGCCTGCATAACACTGTTAGCAAGGGCTACTCAGCAGTGGTAATAAACACAGTAAATCATCACACTTAATTCATATTCAAAACAGAGACTACTAGTTCTTAAACTTCGTGGAGGTTAAGAAATGTGAAGCAAGCTTTGTGGTCAAAATAAGCTTGTATCTTTTGATTTACAAAAAAAAAAAGATATTTTTAAGTAAATGTGACTTTTGAAACATGAATTTTAAACTAAATGTAGCTCATTTTACTTTTATTACTTTACAAATGAAAAATGCTTATAAATATGAGTCATATCTCAAAGGCTTGCTTTGTTTATATCTTTTATCATTTTGAAGAAAATTAAGGAATGCAAGATTAAAATCACTGTTCTATAAGGCTATCTTTAGTGGAATTTTAGAGAATAATTTTCTTCTGATTGTATTACATTGGGAGTCAGCTGGGTAAAAAAATATCTTTATCTTCACAATTAATTTTTTTTTTAATCTCCATATAGCTTCTAGTTACTTGCTATTTAAAGAATGTTCCAGGGAGTTTGTTAGAAGTGAGAATCTCAGGCCCCACTTTAGAACTATTCAATCAGAATCCACATATAAGAGGATCATCAAGTGATTAAAATGCACATTTATGCTTTTTTTAGATGATCAGAACTCAGTGACAAATTTTAAAAGTTACAATGAGAAAAGCATAATTGTATATTTAAAAACAGATACTATCAATATTTTCTCAACACAATAGCACTGAGCATCTTTCATACCAAAGCAGATACTCCTAAAATAACTAGTATTATAAAGGATCAGCATTCTTTTATAATACTATTTACCATGTGACATAAAATTATATTTCTTATTATTCTATATATACCACATAACATGTATGACATGTAGCAACATGTCATAAATCAGAAAATGTTTTCAAGTCAATTCAAGCATATAATTATTTTAAACCTTTTTAAAAGAACCTAAACTAAAAGGGTTAAACCAGAATATGTAGAATGCCATGACTTGAAGTGCAGCAATAAAAATTAAGTAACTGGTCCTGACCAGTATGGCTCAGTAGATGGAGCTTTGTCCCCTAAAGCAAAAGGTCACTGGTTTAATTCCCCATCAGGGCACATGCCTACGTTGCAGATTTGGTTCCCAGTCGGGGTGCACAAGAGGAAACTGATCGATGTTTCACTCCCTCTCTTTCTCCCTCCCTTCCCCTCTCTCTAAAATAAATAAATATATATTTTTAAAAATCAAGTAACTGATTCCCACCTTTAAAACATATGAGAGATTAGATCACTAAAATATTCATCACTGACTATGACATAGTTATTTCTTTTATACCCTGGCCCAGATCTTCTTGTAACATTTTTCTCTAGATGCTAAAGCAAGCTGTTCCTAGATTGCAATTAGGAAAATTTTCAAGTCTAATTCTTATCATTTCAGGCTCTCCCTAGATAGATTTCTCAGAGAGTTTTCAAGTCTACTTATTTCATTGTTACAAGACAACTTTTAGTGATATCAATCTACAACAATCTAGCTTGTTTATTCAGCCACTGCAAAGCACTGGGCTAAGTCACTGGGGATATACAAAAGTGATTAAGATACTACCTCTCTATGGAAAAGCTCATAGTCTAATGGGGGAGGCTGACAATGATATAATAATGGAATGCAATATAAAAAATCTTATAGTTAAAGAATGTATGGTGCAGTTGAGTGAGGAATAGAAAAAGGTCAACTTTCCTGAGATTATCGAGAAAGAGTCTTAAAGAGATTGAGTTGGGCTTTTTTATTTTTCTCATTTAATTTTTTGCTTAGCTAATGTATTCACATGGCTCAAAAATTTAAACAATAAAAAGATAATATGAACAACAAATGCTGGTGAGGATGAGGAGCAAGAGTAACTCTCATTCATTGTTAGTGTAAATGCAAAATGGTAGTCACTCTAGAAAACAGTTTAGCAATTTCTTACAAAAATTAAACATACTCTTACCATACTGCACCATACCATCTACAATCACACTCCTTGGTATTTACCTAAGTGAGATGAAAACTTATGACCACATAAAAACCTGTACACAGATATTTATAGTAGCTTTATCTATAATGGCCAAAACTTGGAAGCAACCAATATGCCCTTCAATAGGTGAATAGATAAACAGACTGTTACATCCAGACAATGAAATATTATTCCACACTAAAAAAAAATAAAATCTATCAATCCATGAAAAGACATGGAAGAACCATGAATGCATGTTACTAAAGTGAAAAAAGCTAATCTGAAAAGCATAAATATTGCATGACCCCAACTATATGACATTCTGGAAAGGACATAACTATGGAGACGGTTAAAAGACCAGTGGTTACCAGAAGTTAGAGGACAGGAAGGGATGAATAAGCACACTACAGTGGATTTTCAGGGACATGAAACTATTTTGTATTATAGTATAATAATTATACATGGATACATGTCATTATATGTTTATCAAAACCATAAAATGTACAAGACCAAGAGTGTGCCCTAATGTAAACTATGGATTTGAGGTGATGATATATTAGTAAAGGTTCATCAGTTGTAAGAAATATGCTACTCAGTTTGGGGTTTTGGTAGTGGGGGTACTGTGATATGTGGTGCTAGGGGATACATGAATATGAAATTCTATGTACTTTCTGCTCAATTTTGCTATGAAACTCAAAGTTCTCTAAAAAATAAAATCTATTATTTGAAGAAAAGTAACACAGTGAAAAGTATTGTTTTCATCCTTGACCTATAGTTGCTCACGGCTCTTCTCAAAGACACTAATGTTTCTCGTTTCCTGAGTATGTTTCCAAGGAATTTGAGGTACACCCAAGCTTTCTATATCATATATCAAACCGATAGATATAATTTATCTTTTTTCCTCAAATGGTAATATACATAACACTTTATTTTACACTTCATTTTTTTCACCTAATGAAAAACCTTGGAGATTATTCCGTATTGGTACAGAAAAAACATTATTTTTTATAGCTCTATAGCATTGTATGAATGAAAAATAATTTAATCAGCCCCTTATTGATGGACATGGAAGATGTTTCAAATATTTTGCTATTACAGATAACTCTGCAATGAATAAAGTTGTGCCTGTATCATTTGGCAAATAGGCATGTGTATTTCTGAAAATAAAGTCCTTGAAATGAAATTGGTAGATCAAAAAGATGTGTATTATTTTTAAAGATTTTATTTTTCAGAGAGAGAAGAGGGGAGGGAGAAAGAGAGGGACACATCGGTGTGCTAGAGAAACATCAATCAGTTGCCTCTCACACACCCCCAACCAGGGACTGGGCCCACAACTGAGGCATGTGCCCTGACCCAAAATCAAACTGATGACCTTTCAGTTCTCAGGCCAGCACTCAATCCACTGGACTACACCAGCCAAGGTAGGATATGTGCATCTGTAGTTCTAATATACATTACCAAATTTTTCTTTATATGGAATTGTACAAGATTACACCCCCTATGGCAAAGTATAACTAAGACTCAGCAAAAGTGTGTAATAAAACTTTTGGCTCTTTTTAAATTTCCTGTTGGAAAATAGCATCATGTTACAGTTATAATTTACATTTCCTCTGAGTTAAACATATATTTTTGAAAGCCATTTGTATTTCTTTTTCTATGAACTATCTGTTTACATCATTTGTTCATTTTACTACTGAATTTTTGGTCATTTCCTTATCAGTTTGTGGGTACTCTTCACATATTAAGGAAATTAACCTTTATCTCTAATAGTTTTAAATAGTTTTCTCAATTAATTTGTCTTTGACTTCATATCACGTGTTTTTTTCATTCAGACTTTTGAAAATATATTTGAATTTATCAATGTTTTCTTTTACGGTTTCAGTATTTTTTGCCAAAGAAAGACCTTATCACTGCTGGTGATTTAAAACTCATAAAAATATTATAAGACTAATGTTTGCTTTTTTTAAGTATATTTTATTGCTTATGCTATTACAGTTTTCCCAGTTTCTTTTTTCTCTTTGCTCCCCGCTGCCCAGTACCCTCTTTCCCTTCAGCAATCCGACCACCCTTAGGTCATGTCCATGGGCCATGCATGTAAGTTCTTTGGCTTCACGCTTCCCTATACTATCCCTAACATCCCCCTGTATTTTCTGCCTACCAATTATGCTTTATAATCACTGCACCATTTCCCTCTTTCTCCCTGATCCCCCTCCCAGCTGATAAGCCTCCAAATGATCTGCATTCCTATGATTCTGCTCCCATTCTGGTTGTTTGCTTAGTTTGTTTTTGTTTTGTTTTATTTTTAGATTCAGTCGTTAATAGCTGCGAGTTTTTTATCATGTTAATGTTCATAGTTGTGATCTTCTTTCTCTTAAATAAGTCCCTTTAACATTTCATGTAACAATGGCTTGGTGATGATGAACTCCTTTAGCTTTACCTTGTCTGGGAAGCACTTCATCTGCCCTTCCATTCTAAATGATAGCTTTGCTGGTTACAGCAATCTTGGTTGTAGATTCTTGTTTTTTTTATCACTTTGAATATTTCTGCCAGTCCTTTTTGCCTGCAGTTTCTTTTGAGAAATCAGCTGACAGCCTTATAAGAACCTCTTTGTAAGTAACTCTCTTCTTTTCTCTTGCTGCTTTTAAGATTCTCTCTTTATCTTTAACCCTTGGCATTTTAATTATGATGTGTCTTGGTGTGGTCCACTTTGGGTTTAGCTTGTTTGGGACTCTTTGTGCTTCCTGGACTTGTATGTCTATTTTCTTTGCCAAATTTGGGAAGTTTTCCTTCATTATTTTTTCACATAAGGTTTTGATCTCTTGCTCTTCCTCTTTCCTTCTGGCACCCCTATGATTCCGATGTTGGCACGTTCGAAGTTGTCCCAGAGGTTCCTAAGCCTCTCCTCATATTTTTCAATTCTTATTTCTTCATTCTGTACTGGTTGACTGTTTATTTCTTCCTTATGTCCCATATCATTGATTTGAACCCTGGATTTCTTCCCTTCACCATTGGTTTCATGTAGATTCTCCTTCGTTTCACTTAGCATAGCCTTCACTTTTTCCTTTATGCTTTTGCCATACTCAATCATGTCTGTCAAATCTGTGAGCATCATTATCACCAGTGTTTTGAACTCTGTGTCTGTTGGGTTGGCTATATTCTCATCACTTACTTCTCACAGTGGAACCTTGATCTGATCCCTCTTTTGGGCCATAATTCTCTGTCTTCTGAACTTGACAGCCTCCTGTGTTTACCTCTGTGTCTTAGATAGAACTGTTGCACCTCTTACATTGTAAGGAGTGGAACCTTAGGTGTCCCATTTCACCATGTTGTGGTGCTGTATGTGGGGGAAGGGCTGGAGAAGGAACAATTCCACTTGCTGAGCACTTGCCCCTTTTTCAGGCACTTTACCCACTTCTGATATGGCACTGGTGCACCTCTAGCTGTTACCCTGGTGTGGTTCCCAGAGTAGGTGGGTAGTGGATGTTCTAGGACTGTGGGGGCTCTCTAAACAAATGGACTCCGCTGGGAGACCAGCAAGTTCTTCTGCTGCCTCAACCCCCACTGGTTTATACAGTCAGAAGCAATGAGGCTTTATTTTCCCCAGTGCTGGAACCATGAGCTGTGAGATTTGGTCTGGGGCTGGCATCGATCCCCAGGTGTCCCTCCTGACTTCTATAATGTGTGATTGCTCTTTCCACTGGCTGGCCACAGCCACTGCCTTGCTGTCATCACATTCGCCACTGCCGCCGCTGCTGCTGCTGGCACCCCACCATGTTCTCTCTTCCCCAGCTCCTCCCTTCCTACCTGTATGGATGAGTATTACTTATTTATATCTTTGTTTGTTGGACTTCCATGCAGTTTGATTTTCTGGTAAGCCTGGTTGTTTTTTGTTTTGAGGTAGACGTAACCGCTTTTATGGTTGTGAAAGGAGGCAAAGCATGTCTACCTATGCCACTATCTGGTCTGGAAGTTCAAGATTCATGTTTTCATAGTTCTATGCTTTACATTTAAATATTTAATTCTTTTTAATATCTCATATTATACGATAAAAAGTATAGCTGCAGTTCTGTTTATTAGACTAATCTAACCTTATCTTACTTCTCCCACACCATCCCCACAGATACAAAATGCCACTTTTATCATATACTCAATTCTTGTGAGTCCACTTTCATGCTTTTTTTTCCTTTGATTTTTCTGACTCGTCATGATCCAGTACCACAGTGTTATAATTATTGTAGCTTTGTAATGCATTTTAACATCTGGTACATGATCATCTTTCATTACTCTTCTTTTTCAGAGCTTTTCTAGCTATACTTGTTTATTTTCTACATTAATTTCAGAACTATCCTGCGTAAATTTAAAAAATCCTTGGGTTACCAATACTGTATTATATACTTGAAAGTTGCTAATAGCAGACCTTAACTGTTCTCATGGCAAAAGGAAAAAAAAAAGAAAGAAAAAAGGAAAAGAAAAGGTAATTATGTGAGGTAATGGATGTATTAACTAACCTTATTATGGTGATTATTTTACAATATATGTGTATATTAAGTCTTCATGTTGTATACCTTAAACATACACAGTGGTATATATCAATTATATCTTTGTAAAACAGGAAAAATTCTGTTTGTATTTTTATTGGGATAATATTAATGTACGTACAAGTAGATATCCCCTGCCTGCCAAAAGTTTGGTTATACCACTTCACTTTTATGGAAAACTTACATTATAGTTGTTTCCACCAACCAAGATAAATCCAGAGGATTTTCACTTTTGTGAAGAAAGCCATTCCCACACTAACGTCTTTGCTTTATACTATTTTGGTTTATGAAAAATTTCATAGGAATGCACTACTTTCAGATAGTGGGGGAAACCTGTATTAACTAAGGAAAAATTGATGGCTTTAATGGTTGGGAATCTTCCTTCCAAGATAATGGTATGCTGATTTACCTGTACAAGGCTTTTACGTTTATTGGTTGTGTTTTTATATTTATTTTATACATCTCTTACTTATTGCTAGATTTACTCCTAAAATATTATATTTTTCTTTTGTAAATGGAGCATTTTCTATTATTATGTCTTCTGTACTGTGATTCATTTCTAGAAAGCTATTAATTTCTGTGTTTTAATTTCAAATACAGCCACATAGTTAAATTATTACATTATTTGTAGTACCATAAAATTTTAATTGTCATAATTTTCTTGTTTTACAATTATGTCTCCTGTGTTAGGGATAAGTTTAATTATTATTTTCTTATTTTTATTATTCTTATTGAAACAACAACACAAAACAACAATTGTGGTGATAATAAATGTCTTTATATTGTTGCAAAGGAAGTTGAATCTTGAAAGGTGAATATGAGTTAGAACTCTTTTAATTTTAAGTAACAGATACCAAATAGAGCATGCTTAAGAAAAATGGTTAGAATTTGTTAGATACAGAGAAGGTGTCTCACAAAATTCAAGGGCAACAGAAATCATGGGCATGCTCTCCATCTTTCTATGTCCTCTGTTCCTCCTTATAACTCTGATTCATTCTTCTTAGTGAGCTTTCTCTGCTGACTCAATCACATTGGAGGAAGAATATGGTTCACCCACAGTTACTAAGTTACATTTTACATGTCCAACCACAAAGTCATATTTTCCTTCAGTCCAAAGAGAAAGGATTCTGACAGTTCCATTCTAATCCATCCAACTGTCATAATGAGAATAAAGTCACATTACAAATATGGCTGCTGGGGGGGCAGGAGTGGGGATCAAGTCGTCGTCGGCAGCCGTCCGTCTCGAGAGACGATGGTGTAGTTTCTTAAGAGTCTATCTGCACCGCCGAGAATGGCTGTGCAGTCCAACTCGGGAGTGACACGGTATCTGTCTCCTCCCGTGTTGAATCGACATCTTGTGATGACGCTGGAGTGTCCTCTCCAGTGAAGCTGAAGCTACAGAGCCTGGGCAAGGGGATCAAGTACTTAATGACAATTTTGAGCCAGGTACTTACTATGAAAGGCAAGTCTATCACAGTGTACAAAAACACACATGTATAAATAAAGATGCAGATCAGGAAGCTACAAAGTACTTGGTTGTGATTTACTAAAGGATATGAGTTTCTCTAAACTCCTCTGTTTCAGGCTAGTTTTCTGGAAGCAGAGCCTGAGAGGAGATGAGATGCATGTCAATTACTGAGGGAGTGCTCTTCAAGAAAAACTGGTAAGGGAGAGTTAAGCAGGATAGGGAGGCAGAGTATGCTGAGGAAGGATATAGAGTCAGGTAAAGTCCAGCCGTGGCCTCAGATCTACAGGGATCTTTTGTAAAGTTTTCACCCCTTAAGATGAGAAGGTGGGCCTTTTGTAGCCCCTGAATAGTCAGTTAAGGAGACGAGTACCTAGCTTTCCTAGCAAGGCAGCTCCCATCTTCTGAGGGCAATTCTTTAGAGAAGAGGAACAACAAGCCTTTAGCAGTCAACTGTCATAGCTGCTGGGGGTGGGAGCGGTCAAGACACCAAAACAACATCAACTACATTCCGTATTAATATACTTTCTGTTAAAATGTTGACAGCAAAAGAAGATAGCATTATGCTACAATACTTGAAAAATATGAGGCAAAAAGAGTAAACTTTGCAATGAAATTCTTTGCCCTTACATTTTCCATTTTCTCAGATTTCTTATAGTTGGAACTCAGGTTGGGAATCAGAAACAGAATCAATCAAAAAGTTAACATTTACTGAGGACCTATTATGTGACTCATATTATGCCAAGTGCCATTAAGAATGAAAAGAAATGCTGATAATCTGGGACTTCTGGTCAAGATGGAGGCCTAGATAAACATGCCGTATCTGCCTCCACAACTAAGAAGGAATACAAGTATCTCAAAATTAGCAACAACCAGAAGTTCCAGAAAAATCAAGCTGCATGGAAGTCCAACAAACAAAGGTATAAAGAAGAAATACTCAGACAGGTAAGAGGGGCAGAGCCAGGGCAGAGAGGAAGCAGTGTAGCGGCGGCTGTGGTGGCAACAGCAGCAGGCTGGAAGAAAGCACAGTCACATGTTTTAAAAAGTAGGGAAGGACACCTGGGGAGCACTCCCAGCACCAGACCAGACCACGCAGCTCATGGTTCCAGGCCCGGGGAAAATAAAGCCTCATTGCTTCTGACTGTGCAAACCAGTGGGGGTTGGGGCAGAGACAGAAATGGCCAATCTCTCAGCAGAATCCCCTTGTTTAAAGGGCCCCCATGGTCCTAAATGTCCACATACCTACCCACTCTGAGAACAATGGCCAGGGCAACAGCCAGGGGGGCACCAGTACCATACAGGAAGTGGGAGAAGTGCCTGGAAAGGGGTGAGTGCTGGGCAAGCAGCATTGTTCCCTCTCAGACTCCTCCCCCAAATACAGCACCACAACGTGGTGAAACGGGTCGCCCTGTACTGACAAATACCTAAGGCTTTGCCTCTGACAATGTAACAGGTGCAACAGCTCTACTTAAGACATAGAGGTAAACAAACACAGGAGCCTGTCAAGATGAGGAGACAGAGAAGTATGGCCAAAAGAGGGAACAGATCAAGGTTCCAGTGAGAGAACTAAGCAATGAGGAGATAGCCAGCCTAACAGATGAGGAGATAGCCAACCTAACAGATGCAGAATTTAAAACACTGGTGATAAAGATGCTCACAGACTTGACAAATATGCTTAAGCATGGCAAATGCATAAGGGAGGAAGTGAAGGCTATGCTATATGAAACAAAGGAAAATCCACACAAAACAAATGGCAAAAGGAAGGACACTGGGGTTCAAATCAATGATTTGGAATATAAAGAAGTAAAAAACAGTCAACCAGTACAAAATGAGGAAACAAGATTTGGAAAAAATGAGGAGAAGCTTAGAAACCTCTGGAACAACTTTAAATGTGCCAACATCTGAATAATAGAAGTGCCAGAAGGAGAAGAAAAAGATCAAGAAATCAAAAGCCTATGTGAAAAAATAATGAAAGAAAACTTCCCAAATTTGGCAAAGGAAATAGACATACAAGTTCAGGAAGCACAGAGTCCCAAACAAGCTAAACCCAAAGAGGACCACACCAAGACACATCATAATTAAAATGCCAAGGGTTAAAGATAAAGAGAGAATCTTAAAAGCAGCAAGAGAAAAGAAGAGAGTTACTTACAAAGAGGTTCTTATAAGGCTGTCAGCTGATTTCTCAAAAGAAACTGCAGACAAAAAGGACTGGCAGAAGTATTCAAAGTGATAAAAAAAAACAAGAATCTACAACCAAGGTTGCTGTAACCAGCAAAGCTATCATTTAGAATGGAAGGGCAGATGAAGTGCTTCCCAGACAAGGTAAAGCTAAAGGAGTTCATCATCACCAAGCCATTATTATATGAAATGTTAAAGGGACTTATTTAAGAAAAAGAAGGTCAACACTATGAACATTAAAATGACAACAAACTCACAACTATCAACAAAAGAATCTAAAAAACAAAAACAAACTAAGCACACAACCAGAACAGGAACAGAATCAGGTATGCAGATCATTTGGAACATTATCACCTGGGCGGGGGAAAGGGGAGAAATGGAGAAATGGTTCAGGGACTAAGAAGCATAATTGGTTGGTACAAAATAGACAGGGGGAAGTTAAGAATAATATAGGAAAGGGTGAAGCCAAAGAACTTATATGCATGACCCATGGACATGAACTAAGGGGGGTGAGATTGCTGGAGGGAAGAGGGGTACTGGGAAGAGGGGAGCAAAGAGAAAAGAAATTGATACTACTGTAACAATATAGTCAATAAAACATACTTTTTAAAAAAGAATGAAAAGAAATGCAATGTGAGGATTTTGTCCGAGATCGGGAGGAATGTTGGGAAGAAGACAAGATTTACATATATGAAAAAATGATCAGACATAATAGTATTAATCCAAGTATACTATACTGGGGATTTCAAGGGACAGTCTTAGAATGAAGTTCTATGTAAAATGCTTACAGTATAAATTTGAATAATGGTGCTGAATATCTTTGCTCATTTATTGAGTGGGATTTGAAATATTTTCTACTAACAAGTTTCAGGAATTTGAAGAAGATAACAATGGTAAATTGTTCTAAAGGCAGACACTAAAAGAAATACAAACTATATTGTGTTGCTATTGGGCAGATTCCATTATGTAGAGATGGAAAGGGAATACCACAGAGTCATTTGCCTACACATTCATCTCCCTGGTGCAACTGGGTATTGTTCTGTAACCCGTGGCAGGATTAGAAATAGCACTGGGGAACAAGTACACAAAGTTGTTATGGAAACCAGAATGCTTCAGCTTGAAGTTATTTACAGAGAACTTGGAGGATTATCACATTCAATAAAAGCAACTCTGTTTGGCTTCGCTCTGCCAGTGCATCCCAATTAAATATCTATTTTGAAGGGTCCTTCAATCAGCTGTACTGAATAAATATCTACTCAAGAGTCAGTGGGTGGTGGTCATATCACAAAAGAGTAATTTACTTGTGGCATTTTTATATTGCATGTTTGACTGTTCACAGTTGCCCCAACTATTGTCAAGTTCACTGGCTTCCGTAATGTGGGAACAAGGTGCCTGTCGACAGCTGCCATAAGCAGAGAAACATTTCCTCCAGCGTAGCTGCTGTGTTGCCTGATACTATGATATTGAGGGACTTGCCTCTTCACATTTCTCAACTCACCTTGGAGGCTAGACAGTAACAGCTGCCTTTGCCCAACTTGTTTGTTTTAATTGCAAATTGGAATTTTTCCAGCTATCCAACAAGATATTTGGAATAAGTTGTGGGTTTCTTTTCTTTTCTTTTTTTGTTTTGTTTTGTTTTGATAAAATGAGGATCTTCATTGCCTTCGAGGGATCTTTTGAACAATTCCAAGTTTCAGCAGATGAAACCGTGGAAGCTGTCAAGCTGATGATAAAGGTATGTACTTTGTCCCCAAGCCACTAAGATATATATTAATTTTAACTGTGTAGTGAAGTTTAAACTGCACACAGGGAAGACATTTTACTATTGGAAACATTTTCGGCAAACAGGGAAATAAAACTATTTCAAAATATTTTTGTTTGCTTACAGAATAGTTTCATAAGAACAGAGTAACTATGGAGGTGTTAGACAGGAAAGCAAACTGAGTCAGTAAAGTCTCAGGAAAAAGAAAGTAATTTTTCTTTCTGACATTTGTGGGTTGTGCATGGGCCATATATCACTGTAATTCTTTATTAAAGGACAAAAATAAAACCCTAACTCTAGGCTATATACGCTTAGCATGCCAGTTGTCAGATAGATGAGCAAGCAGCTATAAAGAACCAACAGGACTTCAGAGAACTGAGCTACAGTCTCATTGTGCATTTACGGAAACTGAAGCTCAGAGAAGTTGCCTTTTACCTAGATCACAGAGCCAGAATAAGAAATAATGTGGGTGCAATAACTTTCTTAAAAACTTCTTATACATATTCACTCTAAAATGGGAAATTAAGTCAAATATGTAGGTCCTGACCATCAAATAGTATTAACTTGGAGATAATCATTTCCATTTGCTAAGGAACATTTATTGAATCATATTACATGATATTAGTAGATTACTGTGATCACTGAAATCTAGATCTTCTAACACAGAGGCTTTTAGTCTTTACGTGTCATTAATCCCTTTGGCAGTCTGGGAAGCCTACGGACTCTTGCTCACAATGTCTTTAAATGCATAAAATAAAATACGTATAAAGGAAAGGAAACCAGTTATATTGAAATGAAATTTTCAAACATTAAAAAACAAATTTGTGATATAGTGACACGTGGGCTTCTTTATTAACACATTAAGAAGTTCTAGCAGTATATCTAATAACTATTGTAATTCAAAAGAGTGATCAGTGTAATATTTTGAGATATTTGCAGCAACTATAAGGTGATATGAAAATATCGATGATTTCTATTGGTACAGCCAACTACTGCTACTTTACTTTGTTGCCTACATACATAATTAAAATCTCAATTTCATTTAGAATTAATAAAAGTAAATGATAGGGTTTTTTTTAATCTAAATTCTATCCATAAACTTTGGGGAGGTCTATAGACTCCAAGTTAAGAACCCCTGTCTAATACTTCTTCCCTCTGTCCCAAAATATTTTATAATGCTCAGTGGAAAATGTAAATAAAAAGAAATTACACTGTTGGTCTAGTAATGTAGAGATGTACTGTTTTCATAATATGCTATTGATCTTTAAGGATTGTTTCCATATTCCTCTCTCTGAAGATGAAAAAGGTAGGCGGTATCTGGAACTGATGTATGCTGGAGCAGCCCTAAAGGACAGCTGGAGCCTTGCTGATGTTGGAATATCTTTTTGTTCAACTCTCAAATGTTTTGTTAAGGTATGACAATCAGAATAACATTTGTCCAAAATGTTTCATAACATTGTGGGTAATTCAATGAAAGTAATTTTACAACTTAGGAAGAGGTTTTCTCTTCTTGTCTTCTTCCTTTAATTTATGCTGTAAGGGGCAATAAGGTATGTTTAACTCCTTTTCTCCCTTCCCTCCCCTATCTGACTTGTTGCCTGCTCCAACGGTCACCACAGAGCAACCCACAAAGCAATATTGGAACAAGGCCAAGGAAAGGATCTAAAATACTGATGATGGAAAAAAGATTAGATGATTTCTATGAGTCCACAATGGACTAAGGAAAGGGAAGCACTTGTCCATAATAAGCATGAAATGGCAGGTTCTATAATCGAATCCAGCCAGGGCAGCCATTCATGAATTCGGTATATATATAATAGAGATAGACATTTTTATTTATAAGGCTCTTAATCTGTGGTGCTTAATTTGGGGTCTATGGATGGGCTTTAAGAACTTTACAAGATTATAAAATCACAATATATGTAAAATTATGTACCTGGAGATTTTCTGGGTGAAGGACCTTTAACTTTTGACAATTTCTTAAAGAGACAGATGGCCTATAGAGTTTTAAGAGCCACTCTCTAGGGCAGAAATATTATTCAGTACTAGTTCTTCACCCCATAAAAAATCATGAGCCTCGAGATACTTAGTAAAATACATATTCTCTGCTACATGAGGCACTAATTTTCTCATATTTAGCATTTAAAAATTTTTCTATGGTAGCCAAAGCTAACTCTTGTGTTGTCTTATTTTATTATTTTATTTTATTGATGTGGGAGAGAGGGAGAAACATGGATTTGCTGTTCTACTCATTTATGCATTCATTGGTGGATTCTTGTATGTGCCCTGATGAGGGATTAAATCCACAACTTTGGTGTATGGGGATGACACTCTAACCAACTGAGCAGCCTAGCCAGGGCACTCTTTTTAAAAACTATGCTTTACTAATTGACTAAGTGGGAAGGTTATATTTAAAGCACTATTCTAAAATATTTATTATTAAGTAGTAAAGACAAGTTACAGAAAATTAAACATTGTATAACCCTGTTAATGTAAACAGAAAGACTATATCTTTATATGTTTTTAATATTTTATGAGCACTTATTCACTTATTATTTTTATATTATTGAAGAATATTTAATTATCAAAAAACAAAATAAAAATCACTCTAATGTCTTCTTTTTTCTCTGACACAATACTTCTTTAAACAGACTAAATTTCATATCATTTCTTAAATGTCTTTGCTTTGTCTTTATAGTTATATATATTGTGGTTTTGGTTCTGTATAGGATAACTCTAAATTTTGCTAAAATTTTCCAATGTCAATAATGATGTTCGAGACATTTTATTGTTTAGTTAGTTGGAGATAATGGTATAAGTTTATTACCATTATTTAACTAAGCACTGACTTGATTTTAAATTTTAAAAATATTATTTGTTTTTGACTAGGTGGTACATTCACACAGTGCTCAATTCAAAAGAAAGAAAATACAGTAAAAAAATCTACCTCCTACACCTGGTCCCCAATTCCTCTCCCCAGAGGAAACCTGTCTTCATAGTTTTACTTATAAAAATATTTTATTCTGCCAAAAAGGCTTCATCTATCACAGTGATACAAGCTGCCTTTGCACTAAACTCTTCTCTTGCCTGGAGTTTAAACTGCTAATGAAAAAACACACAGTGTGGAGGTAAAGGGTTTATTATTCAAGAGAGGCAGGATATAACTGTCACAGGACTGGCCAACACATAGGATTTAATTAAAAACTTTCAAGTTCCATGGAAATCTTACCGATCTTAATCTTCACCTTTTCTGGTAGAATCACATTTAGAGAATTTCTTATCACTGGGTTTGAGAAAGAAAATATTATCTTGACTCTGAAGGAAGAGAATTACCTGCAGAAGTCATAAATATTGATTCCTATTCTATCTTAGTTCCTGTTTAGATGAGATGATAAAAGAAACCTATTCCAAAAATCCATATTATTTCCCATGCATGTATAACAATTCAAAATGGGCTTACAACAATAAAAATACTTCATGAATAATATATCCCATGCCTCAAAGAATACAGTCATACCAGCTATGCAATTTAAGCTATCTTACGTAACCAAAGGCTGCATTCTAAGGCATGTTATTGCTTTATTGCATAATTAGATGTATACAAATTTAAGTAGTACCTTTGTTGTGTTACTTCGTACCTCCTGAGAATCTAGGAAAGCAAGAATCTCTTAATTTACTTTGGAACCACTTAGAAATATCAAGATGTAAACCAGAACACTTTTGCAAAGTTTAAAAACTTGGCAAGTAAGCAATTTTCTTTCTAAAAAGGTGCAAGTAGAAGCCCTGGCTGTTGTGGCTCAGTGGATTGAGCGTCAGCCTGCAAGCCAAGTGTTGTTGGTTCCATTCCCAGTCAGGGCACATGACTAGGTTGCACGTCAGGTCCCCAGTTGGGGGCGCGTGAGAGAGAGGCAACCACACAGTGATGTTTCTCTCCCTCTCTTTCTCCTTTCCCCTCTCTCTAAAAATAAATTAACAAACAAATAAATAATTTTTTTTAAAAAGGCACAGATAAAAAGGTGCAAGTAAATATGAAATAACACCAAAATATGTGTTCTTTTATTGTGTTTATATTTTCGTGTGGTTAGGCTGATCTGCCCTGCGTTTGGGCACCAGATGAGGCTGATCTGCCTCCAACGCCCTGGCTCGGTTGGAAACAACTCTGTCCAGCAGAGGTTTCATGACCACGGTGGAACAAATTTATCCAGGACACTGTATTTTGTCTAGGGGAAAAAAGGAGGTGGCTCTTCCCTCTAGTGGAGAAGGCGTAAGACCTCCATTCCTCATGCCTTTTATTGAGAAAGGTATACATGGGAGACAGAAGGTCAAAATTCATAAATCATTGATTAGTTTTTAGGTGCCTCGATTACATTTGACAGTTACTGATTATAGATATCAATATAGGGGGCACAGTGACCAGTCTGTGTTAGGGTCTATTAAACACCTTGATGCCACACTGGCATTAGGTGCAAGGTTTCACACATTCTTTGCTAGAGACTGTTTATAGTTAACAGAGAGATAAGAAAAGTGGAGCAAGCTCTAAAGCATATTAAGCATTCTTTAAATCCAGTTCCCATGGAAACCCTCTGAGTGGCCTTCAGTCCTGTCTGCCTCTGCCTTCCATTTTTTTGTTGAGACTTAGAGGCTTCCCAGGGGAGCACCTGGCTGATGACTTGGGCTACAATTCCCGAAACCACAAGGAGCAGTTCCCCACAGTGTGGATTATAAGGTTTTGCTTGTGTGAAAAGAGGGAAAGAGATTAGATAAATTAAGAGGCGATCTACTCTGAATACACCTTTAAAACAGTCAATACATTTTCCAGTTTTCCTGCACATCATACCTTCTCCTTTAATGGCAATGAAGACATGTTTGGAAAAATGAATGAGGGGTGAGGGTGATATAAGAATAATGGGGAAAGAACACTGCATCAATTTTTCCTTCTTTGGAAAAAAATCCTATAGAAACCATAAGAAATATCTTCTATGGCAAACATCTACAAGTTCTATTAATGCAGGAGCCAGTCCTGCCAGTTACTGTGGATGCTGCTGCAGTTCACTGAGTTCCTGCAGGCCCTGGTATGAGGCACTGCCAAGATCCAGGTGACTGTCAGCATGCAGACATGCTGTCGTATTTGCCTCCTTCATTCTAACTGCATTATGTGGAAACCATTGCTTCATTTTGTTCATTGTTGTCACCCAGAACCTGGAGCAGTGTCTGGCACATAGTAGGCTCTTCATAAATATGTGTTGAAAAATTAGTTGATAAAAATCTTGAGCCCTGGTGGTGTGGCTCAGTGAATTGAGTGTCGGCCTGTAAACCAAAAGGTTGCCAGTTCAATTCCCAGGCAGGGCACATGACTGGGTGACAGAGCAAGCAAGAGGCAACTGATCAATGTATTTCTCACACATTGATGTCTCTCTCCCTATTTTTCTCCCTCCCTTCCCCTCTCTCTAAAAGTAAATAAATAAAATTAAAAAAAAAAAAAAAAGATCTTGAGAGGTAAAGTATGAAAGTTAACAAGAAGGGATGTGGTTGTAATCAGAAATAGGTATTAAGATAATTTCAGCCCTAGCTGGTGTGGCTCAGTGGATTGAGTGCCAGCCTGTGAACCAAAGGATCACTGGTTCGATTCCCAGTCAGGGCATGTGCCTGGGTTGTGGGCCAGGTCCCTCCAACTGGGGGCATGAGAGAGGCAACCGCACATTGCTGTTTCTTTCTCTCTCCCTTCCCCTACCTCTAAAAAAATAAAATAAAAGGTTTGGATTCCCTCCCTTACTCCAGCATCCTTCCTCTCCCTCTACCCTCAAGACAAGGTGCTCCTATAGTTTTGCCCTTTTCCCCATCCAGAATCAGGGTTCTTAGCTACAACAGCAGAAATGAACCCTGGACCATTTCAGCAAAAATGGGGCAGTTCACAGTCTGACAGAAAGATTGGGGAATCTGGCTCAGAGATCATGCAGCCAGAAAGAATTTCTAAATCATGCCCCAGAACTAGTCCAGAAAGGCTATCACTGCAGCCACCCTGAGCCCTTGAGGCAGGCTCTGGGCACTGCGGCCAGCCCTGCTGCCAAGCCAAGCAGTGCTTCAGACCTGCCACTGCAGTGCGTTCCCTCTCTGCAGCTTCTGTGCCTACTGGCTCCTAATTCTGTAAGTGGGGATGGATGGGCAGGCCTACTGGGGGCTCCCAAGTCACAGATACAGGCCCAGCTGCAAAGTGGGCTGAGAAGCAGCTATCTGGCTGGCTGTGCCTTCTAAAAAAGTGTGAGATGGGCTCAGTCTCCCTAACACTCTACTGGTTTCTACCTTCTTCTATCACCACACTTCCACCAACCCATGGAAGGCAGGGCTGAGTTAAAATTCATTTAATCCTTTCTGGAATCCTTGGAACACTGTTTTAATGGGAAGAGATTAGGTTAATTGTGGTACCATTGAGTAGATGTCTATCAGACAAGTTGAAGAAATTTGAGCTATATTAAGTAGTCTAAAATTGATTCAAAATAATATACATTTTAGCTTTTGAAAGGCACTATTAATACACAAACACTAAAACTGAGGAGACACATTATATGTGAATTTAGATTTTAAATATATTTTATACACAAAAAATGTATAAATATGCTTCTTTTATTATTTATTTTATTTTTATTGTATATTTTTCCATTACCATTTACCCCCTTATACCCTCTTCCACCTACATCCACCCTAAACATGCTTAAAAATGTATAATTTATAAATGAAAATACATTCTCAAAAATGGCTATCTCTTCTAAGATGAGACACAAAAAATAGTATGTAAAGACTTTGGTGAAGGAAGGTGATCCAGTTTAGTGTCCTAGATACCAAGTATAACATCTCCAGGATGACAATTATACCAAGAGAAAAGTTTATGAAGACATCTTAACTTAAATTCTTCAGTTCAACAAAAACAAACATTATTTCCTCTTTTGTTCTATTCTGGAATAGTTGGGGCAAGTTTCTGCTTATTTGGTGCTACAACTCCAAGATAGCAAAATATTAAAAAGCAGAACTTGGGAGGGAGAGAAATGGGAAAATGGTGCAGGGACTAAGGAACATAATTGGTTGGTACGAAATAGACAGGGGGAAGTTAAGAATAATACAGGAAAGGGTGAAGCCAAAGAACTTAGATGCATGACCCATGGACATGAATTAAGGCGGGGTGGGATTGATGGAGGAAAGGGGGTTACTGGGCAGAGGGGAGCAAAGGGGAAAAAAATTGGAACTACTGTAACAACATAATCAATAAAATATACTTAAAAATAAAAACAGCAGAACTTGTGGGGAAAAAGTACAGCAGTATCCAAACTTTGCATTACCTGTCTTCTTCCCATGTGTTTCTCTTTAACTTTTCCTATTTCGTTGTTAATGCACATGTATATATTTACAGTGAATTGCATTTGTTTTTTTATTTTGTTTTACTAAGATCCAAAACAGACTTTATTTAAATAGGGACAATAAGGATATTAATAACTCAAATGTTCCTCCTGGCTGGTTTGGCTCAGTGGATTGAGCATCGGCCTGCGAGTCAAGTGTCGCTGGTTCGATCTTCCAGTCAGGGCACACCAGAGAAGGAAAACTCTGACTCCAAAAAACCTCCGCTGCCTTGCGGCATACCTCTTCAGGGGAAAGGCTAAGGAGAAGGGAAACTCTGACTCCAAACCTCCGCTGCCTTGCGGCATACCTCTTCAGGGAAAGGCTAAGGGAGTAAACCCCGACAGAAAATCCGGAGCCGGAGTCCCTAAGGCGGTTTGACGTTGTAGTCAACACCGGCAACTCCTGCGGCACACCTGAAGCCAAGCTGTATTGACTCTGTCTTTCCCCTTGGATCCTTCAGCTGCGAAGAGAGGGGGGGTCTGCTGCATGGGCAACAGCTGGCCCTCCATATCACCCTGCCCAGGCTTTGTAGCTTCACTGGAGAGGACACTCCAGCGTCATCGCAAGATGTCGACTCAACACGGGAGGAGACAGATACCGGTTATAAGCTCATCCGATTGGCGAAGGAAACGAGCACCAGGGGTCTCCTCTGACGGTGGGAGAGGTCATCGCACCTCACTGGACAGCTACCGCCCGCCTCAAGCTGGGCAGCCCCCAGCCAATTAGGTGCCGTCTTGCCATGGCTCGCCTGCCCCACTGGGTGCGTGGGGATCAGAGAGGCGTCTCTTGAAAAGTGGGCCACAAAACACTCGCACCAGGCAATTCCAAGCAAACAACAAGAAAGAAGCCTCCAGCTCTTCGCCTCGCTAGCTGGAACATCAGGACCATGTGTCCCGGACTTACTGCAGACCTTCCGTGGATCAATGGTGCCAGGAAAACCGCTGTCATCGACAGGGAACTGGCACGACTAAACATCGACATTGCGGCTCTACAGGAGACCCGGTTGGCCGACAACGGAACTATCAGAGAAACCAACTACACCTTCTACTAGCAAGGGAAGTCTCCGGACCAACCAAGACAGCACGGTGTTGGGTTCGCTGTGAAGAACACGCTTGTTAACTCCATAGAGCCACCCACAGGAGGCACAGAGAGATTACTTACCCTCCGATTGTCAACAACTTTCGGCCCAGTCAGCATTCTTAGCGCATATGCCCCAACCCTCTGCGCTACCACCGAAGAGAAAGAACAGTTCTACCATGCACTGGACGAAGTGACGAAGTGTTATCCAAGATCCCCAGAAGTAACGCTCTTTATCTCCTTGGAGACTTCAACGCAAGAGTAGGAGCCGACCACATGGCCTGGCCCACCTGCCTCGGAAACTTTGGGAGAGGAAAGATCAATGAGAATGGTCAGCGACTGCTTGAGCTTTCGTGTCACCACGGCCTGTGGGTGACAAACACATTCTTCAAGTGCAAAGAGATCCACCAGGTGTCATGGAGGCACCCCCGCTCCCGCCACTGGCACCAGCTTGACCTCGTCATCACCAGAAGAACGGATATTGGCAGCACCCTCCTCACCCGCAGCTACCACAGTGCAGACTGCGACACGGACCATGCCCTGTGGTAAGCAAGGTGCGCATAATGCCGAAGAGGTTGCACCACTCCAAGATGAAGGGTCGCCCACGCATCAACACCAGTTGTGCCGGCAACCCAGTTAAGACCCAGCAATTCATCAACAGGATGGAAGATGCACTCGGCGAGGGAATGGCGGCAGATGACATTATCGAATCCAATTGGCCACGTCTCTGAGACGCCATATACAACTCCGCCATTATTGCTTACGGGAAGAAAGAGCGGAAGAACGCTGACCGGTACGAGGCTCACTGGGAAGAAATGGAACCCATGATCGAGGCTAAGAGGAAGGCCCTACTGGCTTACAAGGCCACGCCCACTCCCAGTACACTTCAAGCTCTACGGGCTGCCAGGAACAAAGTCCAGAAGACCGCCCACCACTGTGCCAACACCTATTGGCTAAACCTGTGCAGAAGCATCCAGGAAGCCGCCGATATAGGCAACGCACGAGGAATGTATGAGGGTATCAAGAAGGCAACAGGCCCAATCCCCTCCAAGATCGCCCCCCTTAAGTCCAAGACAGGTGAGGTCATCACTGACCAGGAACAGCAAATGCGGCGGTGGACCGAGCACTACCTCGAGCTGTACGCAACGAGGAACACCGTAACAGACACTGCTCTTAACGCCATCCCAGACCTACCAGTCATGGAGTAGCTAGACACCCCACCTACTGCGGCAGAGCTCAGCAAAGCCATCGACCGCCTCGCCTGCGGGAAAGCACCAGGAAGCGACGGAATCCCTCCAGAAATCCTAAAGAGCGGGAAACCAGTCCTGCTACAGCCGCTCCACCATCTACTCTGTCTCTGCTGGAAGGAGGGTTACATCCCCCAGGATATGAGAGACTCCAACATTATCACCATGTACAAGAACAAAGGAGACCGCAGCGACTGCAACAACTACCAGGGCATCTCTCTCAGCATCGTCGGCAAAGTATTCGCCCGGGTCGCTCTTGCCCGCCTGCAGACCCTTGCTTCCCGCGTCTACCCAGAGTCCCAGTGTGGCTTCAGAGCTGGCCGATCAACAGTGGACATGATCTTCTCCCTACGCCAGCTGCAGGAGAAGTGTCACGAGCAGCATAAACCACTCTACCTCGCCTTTATCGACCTCACGAAGGCGTTTGATCTGGTCAGTAGAAGCGGACTCTTCAGCTTGCTACGGAAGATTGGCTGTCCACCATATCTGCTTGCTGTGGTCATGTCCTTTCACGACAACATGCACAGCACGGTGTCCCACAACGGCGCAACCTCTGAGGCCTTCCCAGTCAGCAGCGGAGTAAAGCAGGGCTGTGTCCTCGCGCCTACGCTGTTCGGAATCTTCTTCTCCATGTTCCTCCAATATGCCTTTAAGGACTGCAGCGAGGGTGTCTTCATTCACACCAGATCCGATGGCAAGCTCTACAACCTGGCCCGTCTACGAGCCAAGACCAAAGTCAAAGAGGTGCTCATCCGTGAGATGCTCTTCGCCAACGACGCAGCCTTGACATCACACTCCGAAGAGGGACTCCAGCAGCTAGTCACTTGCCTTTCCCACGCATGCAAGGAGTTCGGACTAGCCATCAGCCTGACGAAGACGAACGTTATGGCTCAAGGCACGGGGACTCCCCCATGCATCACCATCGATGGATACACCCTGGAGGTTGTCAACGACTTCACTTACCTCGGGTCCACCATCTCGAGCTCTCTGTCAGTTGACTTGGAGGTCAACCGGAGAATCGCCAGGGCAGCCACAGTTATGGCCAAACTGAACCGGCGAGTGTGGAACAATTCCAGCCTCACTGAGAAAACCAGACTGCGCATCTACCAAGCCTGCGTACTCAGCACTCTCCTCTATGGCAGCGAGACGTGGACCACCTACGCAAGGCACGAAAGGAAACTCAACAGCTTCCACATGAGGTGCCTGCGACGCGTCCTGCATGTCGCCTGGCAGGATAAGGTTCCCAACACCGAGGTGCTGAAGCGAGCCAACATGAGCAGTTTGCATGCAGTTCTTAGTGAGAGACGCCTCAGGTGGCTCGGCCATGTCAAAAGAATGGATGCAGGCCGTATTCCCAAAGACCTCCTCTACGGCGAGCTAGCAGAAGGCCAGAGGATGACAGGGCGCCCAAAACTGCGGTTCAAAGACATCTGCAAAAAGGACATGACACAATGCTCCATCAATCTCAACACATGGGAAGTTCAAGCAGACAACCGCCTAGCCTGGAGGCTCGCGGTCAGGCAAGGTATGTCACGCGCAGAGGCTGCGCGCAACGAGGAGGCGGTCCAGAAAAGATCAAGGTGGAAGCAGCGTCAACAGCAGCAACAACAGCCATCTGCCTTCACCTGTAACAAGTGCGGCAGGGATTGTCACTCCCGAGTCGGACTGCACAGCCATTCTCGGCGGTGCAGATAGACTCTCAAGAAGCTACGCCATCGTCTCTCGAGACGGACGGCTGCCAATGATGATGAACTCAAATGTTGAATAATTAAGCTTTGGGTTGACTAGAAATCCATGATTCACCAAGACTACTTTATGGAAGCAGTATAAAACTACATTTGGTGTTTTTCTCAGTTGTTGGGTATTCTTTAAGCTTGCAAAGATTCAGATGCTTTAATGACAGCTTGTTGAACAGCAATAAAATAAGATGATGTCCTTAGAAATCAGTCTCTTGCACACACAAAAAAAGATGTAATAGCCAAACTCTATCCAAGTCCCTACTAGTAAGGTCCATAAAGGAACAAAGACATAGGACAGTTTCATGGTAGTGAACTGTTCCAGTCTAGCACAGGGTGCAAGGCATAGGTTCATTTAAGTAACATTGCAATGAGATACCAGTTTGTTTGTCTTTTAATATTGTGTGATCCACGTCAAGGGTTAGACTTACATTGCCCAGCCATTTTCACAATCAGGATGACCAGAATAATATCAGATTTCCAGACTGGAATAAATATGAGAAACCAGTTCCAAGGTGCCTTCTCATCCAGTTTCTATACCAACATGATCAAGACGAGTAATGTGAAGAGCCAGGTGAGTAGTACTCTCTGAGCCAAGGATATTCTCATTTAAACAGTTTTAAGAGGCTGTTGCAGAGTCAATAAATGGGAATATATCTTGTTTACTTAGCTGGCAGATGCTTCATACTGCTGTATGAAAAGCAGGTGCTTTTGCTTCCAGGAAGGCTTTTTCTGTGCTGGTCTCCTTTCCTGGCCAAAGGCTGTCATAGTGGGATGTGGGACTGAACTGGCATTGCCACTGGCCGGAGAGCCAAAAGGGACTCCAAGATCAGGGAATTTGCATTTCAATCCTTGGCCTATTCCACACTTTTTCCCCATTGAATCCAGAACCTGTCACAAGATAATCAAGAAAAGGAGCTCTGATCCCCTTCTCCAAACAACTGTGGTAGAGCAAATCACATTTCTTTTTGAAGACTAAGTGGAATTATTCCCACAAAATAGATTTATGTATTTTTTTTTTATTAAAAAGTAAGAAACTTGGCATACCTCCTACCATGATGTCTTGGCTTGTCTGTAAAGGGGAAAATCTAATTTTATGTATGTCCAAGAATGATTTGTGTATATGTTGTTGATTTAATAGCATCTGACTTCCTTGGGTATAACTACCAGTGTTCCCTTATTCTGATGATTTGGGGGAGGGATATCATATAGATGGATAGATTACTTCTCTTATGTAGATAAGGTAAGCTAGCAAATTGCTATTAACCAGCATCTCCCTGCTTCCCCTCCATATAACCAACATGAAGAATTGTCTCCAACCTATGTGCCTTATTAGAAGTTAAAATGAGTTTTCCCACAAAAACAAGGTTTATAAAATAGTGGATACAGAGAGTTAAAACAGTGCACTAAGAAATATGTTGCAGACACATTATGAATTGAATGAGCCTAGGAAGCTCTTGGTTGCAAAAAAAAAAAAAAGTTCTGCAGGTGTTAATTTTCTTGAGACTTAAGAACCTGGCTTCATTAATAATTAATAATATTTTTTTCCTTGCACTTTTTATTTTCATGTAAAGATTGGCAGATATTTTGTAATTTTCCCCTGTATTACTTGTTTCAGAGCTATTTGTTTACCTAGGTTATGAGTATTTATTTTTATATTTATACATATAAATATATGATTATTTGTATTCTGAGAAGCACCTTTCAAATTTATTTCTCTAACATTATATATTAGATGGTTAGCTGTCAAGAATGCATGGGCCTTTACCACTCTGTCTGTAAATTACCCATTTAATTCTAAATATAAATTAGTACCCAGACCAAGGGCTGAAGGAAAATCAGAATAATTGTAAAAGAAACAAGAAACAGCAATTATATAAAATATAATTTTTCTCTTTAGCTTTTTATGCAGCTTTTTAAATCTTATTAACTTTATTGGGGTGACATTGGTTAATACAATTATATAGGTTTCAAGTGTACAGTTCTATAGTATTATTCAGTTTTCATAGGAATTTCTTCCTGTCCATAAATATCACATGGATTAGGATGAGCCCATATTTGCTTTAACGTAGCCATAGGAAAGCATGAGCATGGTGAAACACAAAGAAAGGGTGAATCCTATTTCCTTTGAATTTGTACTGAGTGGATTTATGAGAAGCTATTGAAAAAGTTTGTTCTAAGCACCTTAGATCAGGGAACAGCTGTTTGCTAGATGGCTGATGCTCACTCAGTGCAAGAGGGCTGGAACCTGCTCCCAGTGATTTGAGTCACTAAAATGAACCCTAGACCAAACTTTCCTCAATAACATTACTTCTTAAAGATTCTTTCAAAGAGAGCTAATGTTGATTATATTACGGCAATGTATTATCTGGGAGGTGGGGAATCAATTTAATGCATTATGAGCTTGAAGCAGGGAGGGGCCAGAGATGAATTTTAATGGGAGAAGGATTGGATGGAAATGGGAGGGGCAAGAAAGCAGTGACTACCTGGACCAGCCTTAAGGAAACTGGAGGCCAGTTGCTGCTGGCTTCTTGGCTTTGCCTGAGGCCCCTCTCTGAGAGGCAGTTACCAGGGCACTCAGCAGCAGCTCTGTGCACTGAAATGTGCCAACCAACCACAAGGCATTGAAGAAAACTGCTTGACCTGAATCCGCTAAAGAGGAAGTAAAGCTAGTTTCATTCTTTTGTTGCTAGAAAAGTGGAAATGTTAATAATCTTTTCCTCCCTACCACTATCCCATTTTCCCCATTTCCTGTGTTTTTTAGTTTTGTTTGGCTTGATTTAACTGTGGTTAACAGGTTAATACTTTCCCCAAATTTCCCGGCCTACCTGTATTTCAGTTCCACTTGTTTTCCTATTAAGATTACAAAATAAAAGAAACAAAGAAAACTTCTTCACTTGTATTTAGTACATCCTTTTTGAAATAATAAATATAAATACACGTGGTTATTTTTTTTAATGTCAAATGATACAGACAATGAAGAGAGTAAAATTATAAGCAAAATTCCCTCCCAACCTGGACTCAATTCCATTCTCCAGAGATAACCTCACAGAAAGGATTTTTTTTTTTTTAAGTGAAGGTTTAGAACCCATAGTATTTCCAAATGGAAGTGCTGCCTAATGGAGTTGTTTTGAAACTAACGCAGTGTGGATGTTATCAACATTGTTTATCTGGGTCTCTAGACTAAGAAGTAAGAAGGACCTCAAAGCCCTGCCAAGTCTCCTTCACTTTACTCAAAGCAGGAGGACTCATTAATATCCTCTGACAGAAGAGCAAGACTCAGACCAGAGTTCAGGGGACTTAACGGATGTTTGCTTTCATCCTTAACTAGAGGAACTCAGATTCACCTTCCAAAATATTTACCCCTGTCCCAACCTCCCAACGGTGCTTATTCCTGAGTTCCCTCCTCTTCTCCCCGTGCAGGAAGAAGATAAGCCCACTCTCCACGTGTTTAATGCTGTTACCCAAGAGATGATGCTGATAATGGAGAGCCCTTCCCTTTTGGGTAAAAAAGTGTCTGAGCTGAGAACGCTGATATCTTTGAGATGTGGCTTCCCTGTGAGTGTCTTCTGTCTCCGGACCCCAACCGGACTGGAGATGTACGACTGCAACACCCTCAGGGACTACCAGACTGACATAGGTACTGCCCTCTATACTTGATACCAGCTACCACTCAGCACTGAGGTTCATTGATACCAGATTTACAACAAATGGAGGAGTTGTTCCTAGACTAAAACTTCTGTAAGCATAGCGTGGATGTAAATTAGCAACAACCCTCTCTGGTGTCTGGTTTCTGTAGACTAAGACATAAAAAAGATCTCATAGCCCTGCCATGTCTTGTTCTCTTTACTCAAAAAGGACTTAATAGTCTCAAGATCGAAGAGCAAGTTTATAGCTTTCTCTTTCAAATATATTTCAAACGTATATAAAATCTAGTTCAAATACATATTCTTTTTCCTCTTTTTAACACAAGTGGTGGCATATGATAAACACTGTTCTAAGCTTTGCTTTATGCAATTTCACTTTAAAATATTATTGATTAAACAAACTTCTAAACAGGGAGAGGCTGGTATGGTGCAGGTCAAACAGCTGCCTCAGTGAGCTGGCCTTTACCCTTTATGGCAGGTGCAACCTCCCTTTAAATACTGTACTTCCCTTCCAGCCATATACCAGTGAGATAAACCCAAAGGACTGTCAGGTTTGCTTTAATCATATTGGAAATAATTCAAATCTTACAGAAATTCTTGCTTGAAGTGAATGGGTCTTTGATAACAATTAGTATGTTTTTAGGTAATGTTGTACTATAACATTTGTTGCAGTGCAATTTGAGTTCTTCCAACTTATAATAGGGCTTTGTAGACATTCTTGATTTAAGCAGTTTTGCTCTTTATAAATGCTAAATTTGCATTTATTGCTACTCCTCCTATCATATTTGCTTATTGTTTTACGTCATTTTTCATTGAGGCTCTCAAAACTTTGACATAAATTATCACTATTATTTTTCATATTTATTATTGCTGTAATTTAGTATAGTGCTTATTGGACTTTTCCAAAACTTAGTTTAATATACTCTGAATACCAGTAAATAAAATTTGCTTTCTGAAGTCTGTTATTATCAAAAATGGAAACCTGTTTTTCCCAAATTAACTGTCTACAGTTCTAGCTAAATTCACTCCTGAGTCAGGGCATACTTTTCCAGTATAAACAATCTTTCTATTTTAAAATAATTTTTAATTTTTCAAATACAGTTGACACCCAATATTATATTAGTTTCAGGTGTACAACTCAGTGATTAGACATTATGTAACTTACTAACTAATCATCCCAATAAATCTAGTGCCCATCTGATACCATACATGGTTATTACAGTACCACTGACTATATTCCTCATGCTGTACTTTACATCCCCATGACTATTCAGTAACTACCAATTTGTACTTCTTTATTCCTTTACTTTTATCACTCATCACCTCACCTACCCTCCTATCTGGCAATATCAAAATGTTTTCTGTATCTATGAGTCTATTTCTGTTCTGCTTCTTCATTTATTTTATTTTTTAGATTCAATTGTTGATAGATATGTATTTATTGACATTTTACTATTTATATTTTTTATCTTTTTCTTAAATAAGACCCTTTGACATTTCATGTAATACTGGTTTAGTGGTGTGGAACTCCTTGAGCTTTTTCTTGTCTGGGAAGCTCACTATCTGTCCTTTGATTCTAATTGATAGCTTTGCTGGGTAGAGTAATCTTGGTTACAGGTCTCTGCTTTTCATCACTTTGAATATTTATGCCAATCCCTTCTGCCCTGCAAAGTTTCTGTTGAAAAATCAGCTGACAGTCTTATGAGAGCTCCCTTGTAGGTCATGGATTGTTTTTCTCTTGCTGCTTTTAAAATTCTCTCTTTGTCTTCAACTTTTGTTATTTTTATTATGATGTGTCTTGGTATGGACCTCTTTGGGTTCATCTTGTTTGGGACTCCCTGCACTTCCCATACTTGCATGTCTATTTTCTTCACCAGGTTAGGAAAGTTTTCCATCATCATTTTTTCATATAGATTTTCAATTCTATGTTCTCTCTCCTCTCTTTCTAGCACCCACATGATGTGAATGTTGCTACACTTGAAGTTGTCCCAGAGACTCCTTAAGCTACCTTCATTTTTTTTGAATTATTTCTTCTTTTTGCTTAGTGATTTGGTGTTTTTTACTTCCTTATATTCCAAATCACTGATTTGATTCTCAGCTACATCTACTCTACTGTTTATTCCCTGTATATTAGTCTTCATTACTGATCGGTTCTTTTTTATGGTTTCTATGTCCTTTTTCATGCTGTTGAAGTTCTCACTAAGTTCCTTGGACATCCTTATAACTATTATTTTGAACTTTGTTTCTGGTAGTTCACTTGCTTTATTTCATTTAATTCTTTTTCTGGAGATTTCTCCTTTTCTTTCATTTGTGATCTGTTTCTTTGTTTCCTCATTTTGGCTGCTTCCCTATGTTTGTTTCTATGTATTAGGTAGAGCTGCTACTTCTCCTGGGTTTGATAGAGTGGTCTTGTGTAGTAGGTGTCCTGTGGCATAGTCTCCTTGATCACCCAAGCTGGGTGATTCGTGTGCATTGCTCCCCCCAACTCTGTGTTGGTTGTGTATACCCTCCTGTTGGAGTTGAGCCTTGGTTGCTGTTGGCACTTCAGTGGGATTTACCCCCAGGTTGATCAACTACAAGGAGTGGCTGCTACCACTGTGGAGGATCAGATGTGTAGGAGCCCAGTCCATGAAGCACAGCTTACTTCAGCAGAGCTTTGTTGCCCACTGAATCTGCCTCTTGAGTGTGTCACTTGTGAAGGATGTTACATAGTGCTTCTATGTGGTCTGAAGCTGTCCACCAGGTGTACTGGCCTGGGGCCTCCTGGGATGAACAGGCAAAGGTCAACCACCAACTTTGTCCTGCCCAGGGCTACCTGATATGAGCTACAAAGCTATATGCAGGTGGCTGCTATTTGCGTTGGGCTTGGAGGTGCCCAGGTGAGGCCAAGCTGCAAACCAAGGCTGGCTGCTGCTAGTGCTAGACCTGAGGCAACTTAGTGAGAGGTATGGGGCATACCAAGGCCAGAGCCTGCTTATTTGCAATTTATGAATTTTTAAGAGATTTTAGAAAAATCTTCAACAGGAGCCACGATAAGCAGTTTGTATGGAAAAGCCACTGGAAACAGATTGGGTGGGCCAACAAGTTGTGTGGGGCGGAGTCTCAGGAAATTGCCAGGGCAGGGTGAACAGTGTTAGTCAGATTGATGGACACTGAAATATAGTGCCCAGCTGCCAGCCTTGTGTGTGTGTGTGTGTGTGTGTGTGCGCGGTGTCTCCTGAAAGAAATAATGGCCTCTGTCAGCACTTTTGTCTAGCAGAAAGCTGACCTCTAGCTCTTGCCCTGATTCAGTTCCTCCCTGCAAGTCCCTGGTGCCTTTTGAGCTGCTACCTCAGCACTGGAATTTGGAAGGAGTGAGTCTAAATCCGTGCATGGACCCTTTAAGAGGAAATGCCTGGGACTCCAGGAGCCTTTTGCTCACTCATTCACACTGCCTGCTGGTTTTTACAGCCAAAAATTATGGGGACTTCTCTTCCTGGTTAGGAGGTCTGGTGTGGGGCTGGGATCTGTCACTCCTCAGGGGGGTCCTCCACAACTGAGATATCCTTCTTAATTTTTACTTGCCACACATGGTTGTGAGACCAGCCTGCTTTATGTCTCTGCTCCTCCTATTAGTCTTGATGTGGTTTCTTCTTTAATTTCCTAGTTGTAGGACCTTCATTTAGCTAGATTTCAGTTTGGTTCTAAATGATGGTTTAGTTGTACTTTTGATGTGGTAACTGGCATTTTTAACAATCCCAGTATTAACAAATTCCACTTGTAAAATGGATGAGACAAATCTGAGAAATACAGAAAAAAAGAGACTGCATGCCATGCCGGATCACATTAAAGAACACGGAGGTACCAAGGTTCTGTCACTAGGACAGTGGTGATGAACTTGGGAAATGGAACTTATGCTTTGGGTCCTAAATTTTAGCTATAAGGAAACTCAGAGAGCAGATTTATTTGTTTGTTTGTTTGTTTGTTTTTCCATGCAAGTTACCCAACTAGTTAGTGGCCAAGCTGGAAGTACAACTCCACAACCAACATGGAGCTTGGGCTTGAGTGATGGCTGGGCTGGCAGGGACTGCTCGATGTCTTGCCTATGGAGCTGTGGGTCGAGCTCTATGAGGAGTGTTTTCCTTAGAAAGTAAATAGAGTGGAACGTGTCAACAGCCAAAGGACACTCTTAAGTTCAGGCAAGTAGAAGAGGAGTCATGAAATGAGACACAGAAATACTGTCTGAGTTGAGAGGAGAACTGGACTTGTGTTACAGATAACAAAGAAGAGACAATTTTCAGGATGCTGGAAAAGGCCAAAAATTATTTCTAAGAAAAAACTTTTTATTTGGCTTAAAGAGAAACCCAGAGAGAATAGTTTCAATAAAGTGGATGGAGAGAGAGACAGTAAGATTGCAGCAGTTATGAAGAAGATAGTAATAAGGATATTAAGGGACTTTTTTGGTGGTGGAGTATTTAACTTATCAAGAATTAATCAAAGCTAAACATCCCTTAATTATGATATTGTAACTTGAGGTTTAGTGACACATTATGTAGGCACACATTACACACACACACACACACACACGCACACACACACACACATTTTTCTTGTATCAACCTATATGGGATAGATGTTCATTTAAGCCCATTTCTTGCTTCTATGTCTCATCCTGGTCCATACCTTCCTCTTGCTTATCTATGTGCTTGCCTACTTGTTATTCTGTCTATATTTTATATGTTCTTATAAACTGACATTAATCCTTTCTGGAACAAGGTATGCCTAAGTAAATGAGTGAACAAACAAATGTGTTTTCTTAACAGGGTGATGTCATTGATATTTTCCAATGTAAATGCCTCATGGCTTGTATTCGTGACCAGCCTGAACACAGTGCTTCCGAGAGACTGTCTAAGGAGCAGGCTACTGTTAGCTCAGACCCTAAAATATCGGCTGGCTCTTACGTCTCTCTCCCTCTCCTTGGTTCCTCTAATAGGCACTTTTAGGGCCCTTGGAGACCTACTGTGCCATTTTAATTCCGTTTACAGATGAGGCTCTGAGAAGTTAACTGACCTGCTAAAGGTCATACTACTAATAAATTGAAATCCTGGACTCAAGATTGGGTTGTTTCCAACAATTTACATTGACAATCCAGCATCCTTTATGTACACCTATTTTTATTAGTGCTCTTAAAGTTCTGATCAATGTTTTGTTTCTCATTAGGGGAAACCCAAACCAGAGAAGTGGTTTCTTCATTAAAAAATAAAAAGCCCAAGTTGATAGACAGATCTTGACCTTGGAGTATGGATGAAAAATCCAGAAACTTGGGGTACAGGGACCGCATGGGGAGAAGTTGGACATGATTCCCTAGAACAGGCGCTATTGCTCACACCTGCTTTCCTGCAGGGCTTTTCTGCGTAGAGGATGGGTGGGTTTGCAAGCAGAGACCAGGTGGATCCAGGTTTTTTAAATAAATACAACTTTGGAGGTCCTCTTAAAAATAATCCAAAATTGCCCTGACTGGTGTGGCTCAGTGGATTGAGTGCCAACCTGCAAACCAAAGGATCACCAGTTGGATTTCCTGTCGGGGCACATGCGTGGGTTGTGGGCCAGGTCCTGATCTGGCAGCATGTGAGAGACAATGGACTAACATTTCCCTCGTACATCAATGTTTCTCTCCTTCTATTTCTCCCTTCCCCTGTCTCTGAAAATAAGTAAATAAAATATTTTTAAAAAATCATCCAAAATTAAGAATACAGAATTAGAAAGCTCATGTAGTGAGAGGCCCTGAAGCTTAAGTCTCATTAGTTTTACTTTCACTTCGGTTATATAGAGTTTAATTGTATTTTCTGGAACAGCATAGCATTTTTCAAGTAAATTTCTATTTCCCAACAGAATTCCTAAACTTATGAAGGAATTTAATGGGTGACAAAGGAAGCATTACAAATTGATTGGGATGAAAGGATTAGCCAATAAATGGTGCCAGTTAACTTGCTTAGAAATTCTCTGGATAAATAGAAGTTGAGCACTGAGCATTAAGAGAGGGAAAAAAAACCATTCATTTTTATCTTTGTTCTTTTAGAAATTAGGACTGCTTTATTACGAGGAACTGAAATTGATAGTTATAATGTTTGCTCTTAGATACGAAATTAAAGAAGAATAAAATACAGGGCTTGATTGAGGTACCCTACTTTTGATAGGGTTTAAATCATATAGCAGTCAAGAACAAGAGAAGAAAAAAATAAAAGAAGAAAAGAAAGAAAAAAAAAACACAAAAAATAAATCATTAGCCTTCACTGTAGTTTTCAGAATCAGGGTTCATCAGCAGTGGACAGGCTGAGCTAGTAAGATCCTGAAGTGAGGCAACCACTTAGGGAAGGACAGGTAAGCCAGGAAGAACCTACGTGTAGATATCTAAGTTCTGCTAGTGGATATCCTGGGATAGGCAGGTCAGTCTGCAACTGGCAATTGGTAAGATTGAGAAAGGCAGAAGGTAAGCTTCAGGGAGATCCGGTAGGGATGTGGTGGTTGAACCATAGCATAGCATCAAGGTAGTAAATGAATAAATGAATGAATAATATAACAGAAAACTAGACAAGCTGGTTGTTGACGGCATGTGACAGAAATCTGACCCCAGAGATGGCTCAGAGAATAGAACCCCAGTTCTAATACCTAAAAGGTAAGCTTGGATACTGGAACTCATGCTCTAGGGCACAAAGTGGGGGCTTGGTCAAGAGTAAGTCAAGTTCCTAGAATGGGGAACACCAACTTTCCACCAAACCTCTGAGCTACTGGCCTAGAATCTTCCCCTATCCCCGCCTACTGGAGTTAAGATTGTTTCCAGGGCCTGGGGCTGGGCTGGTTCTTCAAATGGAAGCTGTGTGGCTGCAGCTGTGGAGGACAAAGGGGATACAGCTTTCCAAGCTCATTTCTGAGTGATCTTCACAGTAAACTAAAAACACAGCAAATCACTTTAGTCAAGAGATAAAATAAATGCACTTGGACCAGTGTTTAAAGTCCTTTGTTACCACTGCTACCCATAGAAATCAAACATTTTATAAGAAAGTTTAAGTACAGCAAGAAGGTTTAGAGAAACTAAATCTATTATATCAAGGATGATCCATGTTTTGGAAAGTATTTATCAAAGCATTTCTGCAGCATACCTGCAGAACCACTACTTGGTCTCACCAGAATAATTCCATAATTCTCTAGCAAAAAAGAGTGAGCTCTGCTAGCTGAGGCCAGATTTGTGAGGGTGGAGGGAGGTTGGGGGAAGAGGTTAGTACTGCAGACCAGGCTCTGTGAGTAATCGAGCATGGCAGAGAGGAATCAACCCACAAAGGAGAGTGGGGCTAAGGTCAAGAAATATAAAACCACAGTAAAAAATAACAGAGGAACAACCACATTTCAAGATTATAGATCCTAACATAGAACATTCAGAAAGGGAAGGATCAGCAGAGAGAACATATCCTTAGGTGTGTGTCTGCCTGTGGAGGGGAGGCAAGAAGAAAAGAAAGGCAAGAGAAAGGAGGAGGCTTTCTAGGCATTGGATAGGGTCCTAAAGACATACATTCTGGGCCAAATTCTACTCCCAGCTTGCTGAGTAACTCCAGGCAATCACAATATCTTTGGGTCTCAGATTCCCAGTCTATAAAAAGGGGAACTGAGTGGGCTGGTCTTTTAGGATCTTTTGATCATCTGCATTCTGTGACTCTAAGGTTACTGGTGTTAGGATATCCCGGCCTACAAAAGTAAGCATGTTTAGAAGCTTTGTATGCCTCCAAAACACTGATGAGGCTGACCTTCCTCTTTCTCTCCCTCCCTTCCTCCTTTCCTTCTTATCTGCATGTACTTATTGTGAACCTACTACACATCTGAGCCTAAAGATGTATACGGGTAAGCCAAGACACACATACACAGACACACTCCGGCTCCTACTGCCAAGGTGATTATATTGATTCAAGGCAGTCAGTCCATAGGCTGTTCAGTGACATCAGCTATCATAGCTGGACCAATTAGATTCTGTTTGGAGACAAGTATGACATAGAGGACAGGAACCTGGGCACAGGAGCTTGATTGCCCAGGTCCAACTCCTGGTTGCACTACTTACTGGGTATGAAAAACCTGGCAAATTACTTAATCTCATAATGCCCCAGTTTCCTCAGCTGTCAAATGGAGACAATAATACAACTTACCACTTAGCCCTTTTGTGAATTTTAAATTAGCTTATTCTTGTAAAGTACTTAGAATAATAGCATATAATAAGCATTTGATGAATATTAGCTATTCATATTTAATATATTAGTATTTTTAGTCTTGCAAATTCTAATTGGGATGTGTAGAAAGATAAAACTGGTTATCTATCAGTAGGGACAGAAAATGAAAGGTGCCATGAAATAAGGCTGGGTCATGGTAACTAATGTTGAATGCACGCCAAAGTTGTGATAGAACAAAAACTGTAAGCAAGGCAGCCTGTTGGTAGAGAAAGTGAGAAGACATATGAGAGACTTAGAGGGCACAAGAGAGAGATTCTGAGGCCTTGGTTCCTAATGCACACCATTTCCAGTCACTGTCTCAGTACAATAAACCTGTGTTTTTGAAAGCTTCCTTGCAACCCAAGAGCATAACTAAAACAGAGCCCACAGACTGGATGAGACATGCTGCTTGGACTCAAAGAGTTCTCTATTAGTGTTTGAAAACTAACAGTTCCAAAGCAGAATGTGTGCTCATTGACAGTTTCAAAGTATATCATGACAGCCAGTTGAGCAGTCCTTTAACCGATTTGGGGAAGTGAGAGAATGGTGTAGTCAAGCAGGACTTCCTGAAGAAGAGGATGCCAGTGTTGCATTGTAAACTATTGGTAGGCGGCTGGGGAGAAGTCAGAAAAATTCAGACAGGAAGGGCAGCCAAAGAAGAAGCCCCAGAGCTGGAAACAGCCTGGTGTGCATGCATGCCCAGAATGGATTTGGGGAGTAGGGCAGAACTTTATCCATCAAATATTTACTGAACATTCACCATGATCCAGGCACCATTGACAAAGCAGGCACAGAGCTGTGGGTAAGAGTAGCAAGGTTCCTACCCTCTTGAAGCTTGTATTTCAGTGGCAAAAGCAAGACCATCAAGTTAAGAGAAAAATATCAAATTTTAAATAGAAGTAAGAACTATGAAGAAAAAGAAAGCAGGATTAAGGGGATAGGGAATGATGTGGCAAAGTGGAGGCTATTTTAGAAAGCCCGAAAGAATAAGGTGGGGGCTATTTTAGATAGCCAGAAAAGGAGACAACATTTGAGCAGAGACCTGAAGAAAGAGAGGGGAAGTTTTGTTGTGAGCTTCTCAAAGTAGATTTAGGTGACAGATGATCTCAGCCTGAAATAGGGTGGAGTTGGTTGAGATGAAGACAAGGAAACAGAAGTCCTAAACATTTCTGAGATAAACTAGTCATGCCTCAGTGATGATACAGTTGTAGAGCATGAGAAAAAGGAAGGATGAAGAACAACTCTGAAGTTTCTAGCTTAGGTGTAAGGAAGATAGTGGTGCCACCCACGGAGGCACAGAATGCAGGAGGAAAAGCAGGTCGGGAATGAAAGCTAATGAGTTGTCTTCTATAACAACATGAAGGTAGTACAATCCCTTGGATGGCAATGTCCTCATCAGGAGGAATATGGAGCTGAGGCCCGGGGGAGATTGGGACTTGGGAGTGAGTGGCTCGTGGGTGGTCAGTGAAGCCTTTAGTGTCACTGAGATTGCCTGTTAGTCAACCAACAAGTATTTAGTGAGCACTTACCAAGTGCCAAGCTGTGTGACAAGTCCTGAAGGAACTTTCTTTTTAGTAGGGGCATGGAAAAAAAATCTCTAAACAAGTAAAATGATTCCAAGTACTGATGATAAAGGATATGAAGAAGTTAAAATAAAGTCATGGGATAAACAGTATTTGAGGGGAGGAGGCAGTGGGTGACCAAGATTGCTTTAGCTGTGGTGGCTGAGAAGGTCACCTGAGAGGACATGTTGCCTGAATTGAAAATTGAATAAGAATAGCAGTCTTCTGTGAGAATTGGGATAAAGACCCTTTGAAGCAGAAGAAATGATAAATCTTTACGTCCTGAGAGGGGAGTGGACTTGGTGTGTCTCAAGGACAGCTGAAAAGTCAAAGTGTCCAGGACAGAATAAGTGAGGCAGGCTGAATGGAGGGAGGGGAGAGAGGGCAGGGTGGTCCGATTGTGTGTTATCCCAAGGAATGTGGAGAGTGAGCAATCAAAAGACCAAGGAAAGGAAGTGTCTTGGAAAAAATTTGCCTGCAGAGCAAAGGGAATGTGGTGTCACAGGATCAGGAGAGGGTAAATCTCGGAGGAGCAGGTGATAAATCCTGCAGCAGCAGGGAACATAGCAGAGAAAGGCTCCCACTTTGTGAAACACAGAGCAAAGGGGTCATTCAACTCCACCCACAGCCCATTCATAAACTAATGGCCTGGCCCAAGAAGCAAGTCCACCTGTTTGCCACATTTTCTTTCATTTCCTCTTGCAACATAACAGCTTCAGTTTTACACAGTGATGTACAGTATACACCATCATAGAATCAGTATCTACAGGACTGTTTGAAGATAGCTGCAGAAAATATTTCAGCATCATATGCAATCACTGTGCAGGCCTCAGCTAAAAATAACCTCTGTCTACTTATTCCAGGGTTACCTTTCATTTGGCATCTAATTCATGCATCTCTTTGGGGAAATCTATCTTTAGAAGTTTTATGAATTACCAAGCCACAGTAAGGGACTGCACTATAAACTGCCTCTCTTGATCCACAGGCACAACTCTTCGCTTGGACGTCTGGGATGGATGGAAGGAATTTCTGATGAGCTGTCTCCTCGGACAAAAACTTAAAGTCCAACGCTATTTATCAAATGAAAAACCAGTACTTAAGTATGGAGATAAAGCAAATACTAAATTAATTTAAGTGATTTTTACTAAATTCCCATAGGACCTGTTGTCTGCAATTCACTCCACAGCTGGTGTGCTGCTTTTCCATGCCAGTTCCACTTAGAATGTCTCAACCAGACATCATTATTGAGAAATTTGCTGGAATAATGCAGCAGGGATGCCAGCAGCGCTGACAGCCTTTGGGGATCGATTGCAGTCTGGGTAGATGTTTCTCAGGAAACACAACTATTTCAATGGATGACCAGTTTGGTTTGGTATCAGACTTTTACATCTCTTTTTAAAGCCATTGGAATAAGTATCTTGTCACTCTCACATTTAATTATATTATTTATCCTCACCCAAGGACATGCTTAATGATTTTTAGAGAAAAGGGAAGAGGGGAGGGAGAGAGAGAGGGAGAGAAGCATCAATGTGAGAGAGAAACATTGATGGGTTACCTCTTGTACGCTGCCACCCAGGGACAGAACCTGCAACCTAGGCATGTGCCCTGACCAGGAATCAAACCTGCGACTTTCAGTTTACAAGATGATGCTCCAAACAACTGAGCCACACTGGCCAGGGCACATTCAATTATTCTTAAAAACAAAACAAAACAAAACCCACTATTTGCTAATTGATTAGCTGAGAGCATTGGCAGCCTCCTCCTAAGCTCCCATGTAACTTTTCAAACTGCACTTAATAAACATTCATACATTTGCAGTACATAAAGTAGAGCATGTGTGGCTAGGGCAGTGGAGGTGGGTAGGTTCAGAGAAGCAGGTGAACATTTTAATGTATTTCTGCAGCTTCCCAAGTGCTACATTACCCTTCCATTTTAAAATCAGTGTTACTGTATTTTAGAACAGTGCCCCCTTGTGGGTGATTTAATTAGGCTTCACAGAAGCCCGCATACCCATCAGCAGCTCTAAGGGCTCTGTGAAGGTGATAGATTGGAAGCCACCTCCTGCAAGTTTATAAAATATTCAAATATTTAGAATTAATTTCTATTTGGGGATAGTCATAATTCTCTTTTCATGCTCTAAATCCAAAGGAATAGCTGTGTGCATATTTATTGAGTACTTTGTTGCAGACACTATATTTATTACCTAACTTTATACTTTTATATACATAACATAAAATTTACCATCTTAACCTTTTTAGGTATACAATTCAGTAATGTTAAATATATATATGTATATATATATATATACATATATATATATATAGCCCTGGCTGGTTTGGCTCAGTGGATTGAGCGTCGGCCTGCGAGCTAAGTGTCGCTGGTTCGATCTTCCAGTCAGGGCACATCAGAGAAGGAAAACTCTGACTCCAAAAAACCTCCGCTGCCTTGCGGCATACCTCTTCAGGGGAAAGGCTAAGGGAGTAAACCCCGACAGAAAATCCGGAGCCGGAGTCCCTAAGGCGGTTTGACGTTGTAGTCAACACCGGCAACTCCTGCGGCGCACCTGAAGCCAAGCTGTATTGACTCCGTCTTTCCCTTGGACCCTTCAGCTGCGAAGAGAGGGGGGGTCTGCTGCTTGGGCAACAGCAGACCCTCCATATCACCCTGCCCAGGCTCTGTAGCTTCAGCTTCACTGGAGAAGACACTCCAGCGTCATCGCAAGATGTCGATTCAACACGGGAGGAGACAGATACCGTGTCACTCCCGAGTCGGACTGCACAGCCATTCTCGGCAGTGCAGATAGACTCTTAGGAAGCTACACCATCGTCTCTCGAGACGGACGGCTGCCGACGACGACGATACTTTTATAAGGTAGACACTCTTTTATCTTGTTTTATGGATGAGAAACTGATATTAGAAAATCTGCCCATTTTCACACAGCTAACAAGATCACAACTGTGTATTGGATCCTCTTAACAACTGAACTCAAGGGCTCATGTACTTAACCACCTCCACTTCACTTAATACTTAAATAAAATCTCAGAGAATATAAATGATCACACTGAAAAGCTCCTTTTATTCCTCTGCCTAATTAACAAATATCTATTGGACATTTTCTCTATATTACACAAGATCCTATGAATGTAGCAATAAACAAGGTATATAGTCCATGCTTCCAGTAGGGAAAACAGAAAACAAGTAACCAATTCCTGAAGAAGTGGAATTGCCAAATGTTTGGGAGTACAAACTCCAAGGCCCATCCGCCTAGGTTCAAAGCCCCACCCTCACTGTTTAGTTGTGTAAACCTGGGCAAATTAGATAGTCAGCCTGTACCTCGGTATCCTCTTGTATAAAATGGAAGCGATAAAAGTACTGTTTTAGAGATTAAATTACCCAGTCATCACAAAGACCTTAGCTGCCTGGCATATAGCAAGCATGATATATATGTTAGGTGTTGCTATCATTCAGTGTGAAAAGTGTTATGACATGGGCACAGTGCAAGTAGATATGGGAATACACTCTGTGGAGAACTAACCAGGCTCAGGGGATCATCCTGAGAAACAGAATTAAAACTGAGACCTGAAGAGTTAGTACTCAGATAAATGGTAGGGAGAGGGAAAACAAAAACAAAAACAAAAGACATATTCCAAAGCTGAGGCAACCACATGTACAAAGACCAGGGCAAGGGAATGGATTTTCAAGGAAGTCAAAGAAATTCCACATGGTAGATCATAGAATGAGAGGGAGTTAGTAGCCAGAGGCTGAAACAATACAAAGAGGCCAGTTCATGCAGGCCCCACAGGAACATAAAGGAGTTTGAATTCTATAATTCAAGTGTTCGGAAGACACTGAAGGTAGGCTCCAGTGTGAGAGATAGCAGGCAGGGAGACAGGGAGATAGTGAAGAGAAGATGGTGGCCTGACCTAGGTTAAGGACTCAGGATAGGCTGTGAAAAGATACATTGAGAAAGCAGGATCAACTAGCCTCAGTAACAGGAATACCTTTAGTTCCCACAACATGAGTGCTAGGGATAAAAGCGAAGGCTAGTTAGTCCATCCAAGAGAGGCTCTTCTCCCCAAATCAAGAAAACTAATAAAATTCAGACATGCTGATTGCATTAGTGACTTTTAAAAGAAATTGATGTATGAACCAAAACACTCATGAATTAATGTATAACTCTAATTAACATCTTAACTGTCAGAGAGTCCTAAAGACCCCTATGTTTTGGGCAAACCATCTACCTCACACAGAAAAATGACTTGGGAAGCCACCTACACAACAAAAGATGGTGTGGTGAGCATGCAGTCAGACACAGGAGAGTTAGTTACATGCAGCATATTTTAGATGATACCAGGCTCGCTTCCCTCCATCTCTGCAACGGGGTCAGATAGCCCTGCCCAAGTATATTCTGGACAATACCTGGAGGGACCCTGTCTAGGTTTCCTTCCCTAATTCTTTCTCTGAACAGCCTTCCCCCATCATTCAACTTATGCCTTATGAGGTCCTGGAAGATAGTAAAAAGGCCAGTGTGCCTCCAATACAGTGAAATAAAGGGGCACTGGTGGGAAGTGGGGCAGGAGGGGGAAGCAGGGCCAGGTGATGAGGGGCTTTATAGGCCAAGGTGAGGAGTTAGAATTTCAGTTGCAGTGGGAAGCTATTGGAGGGTTTGGAACAGAGGACAGGAAACCTCTGGTTTATAGAATAACAAGATCATTGAGCACAGTGTACAGTGTGAAGAAAAGCCTGAAGGGAGATAAATGGAGGTAGGAGCCCAACTAGGAACACAGAGTGGTGCTGGCGTGGGGTGAGAGGGCACCTAGTGCTTAGATCAGATAGCAGTAGAGACTTCGAGAAGCCAGAAAACAAGGACTGTTAGAAATGACAAAACAAACATACACAACTTTCACATTTCTAAAATGTGCTAAATTTCTTCCAATACTTTCCCAGTTGATACAAAGCTTGATATTTCTCCTGAGCATTTAACTTTCGTAAAAGAGAAAACTGCTCCAAGGAAATCAGTTTGAATTATTTACATGTGCATAGTGGGATAATGTGTATAAGCAGGACCTCTGCAGTTGAACCTGTATATTACTATATATGCCTTTTCCGAAAACATTTTGGGTAAAAGCTGGAAGCAACAAAAATTTTAACTCGAATGTTCCATGGGCATTTAGTGTAACTGCATTTGTCTATTTGCTGACTTACTAAACACCCCCATTTCTACTTGTTTCACTCATTCAGGTATCAGAAAAGGGTGGCCCTGTACATCGCTGCCTTTTATGGCTACATTGAGCTCACTGAATGGGCCCTGAAGCAGGGTGTACAGCCCAACGAGGCGGTTGGCGTCCACCCTTACCGAGCATGGTGCCATGAAGCCCTGCATGCAGATGTCTCTAAATGTCCCATTCATGCAGCTGCAGAAGCAGGCCAGCTGCTGATTCTGAAGGCCTTTGTCAACTGTAGTGTGCTGTGCCTAGAATGCAGAAATGCAGCAGGACAAGCTCCCCTGACCATTGCGCTCAAACACAAGCATAAAGACTGTGTATTATATTTACTTAGTAAAATGTGGTCCACAGTTTCTTTTCCGAAAATTTCAGTCCCCATGAAGATCTATATTAAAATAAAACAATGGGTACTCAAGGCTCAGAGTCACAACCTTAATAAAAGACAGCTGTGTGGATCAAGGGTCCTTGGGGCAAAAGTTGGAGACACTGTAATGGTAGATGGTTTCAGCAAACCAAAAATGACCTCCAAGAGCTGGCATAAGGCTGAGAACAAGGACTCACAAAGCACTGTGGTCAAGTTACCGCCTCTCAGGGAACAAACTGCAAGCAGGAAACCTGTCAATCCTTTGGTTATTTCACAGGATACAAGAAAGCAAACACTCAAATTTCTTCCACTGATAAATACAAATACATTCTCTGAATTACAAAGACAACGACAAAATTGGAAAAATATTATTGTCATGAATAGGAAAAAAGAAAAGTTCATAAAAAATGCATATCTCCCCCAAATCCTACTCCCTCCAGTTTCAAGAGTGGGCTATTCTCACCCATCTTTTTACTATGCAACACCCAGTGCTGACTTCTTACTCAGATCCTCCTTCGCATCTTTCTCTGAGCACAGTGGGAGAACTCCAAGAGAAAATGCCATCTACTGCTTGGCTGTGGCCAGGTAATGTTTTTTACTTACATATTTATTAAATTTATTAGGGTGACATTGGTTAATATAAATGTTTTCTCTCTAAACATATGGGGGCAAACCTTTAAAAGGACAGATCTAGAGGCAGGGAATGGTCCATGAAGCCTTACCATGCTGCATAGTATAATACAGGGTGTTTCAATGCATCAGTGCCTGGCTTCAAGGACCTCATCTTCGCCTCTTGTCTAGAACAAAACAAACAGATTTTATTGGCCAATCCAGTCTGTGTAGTGCTTTACTCCTCAAGGTTTCAGGAAGAAAAGGGACACAGTTAAAAGAATTGTATCAGTTAACAAAGTCCATTGTTTATTTTTTAAAAACTAATAAATTTTTTCACTGAAATGTTGAAGGGAGACATCAAAAGTGTCATGGAAGACTGGATGGTGATTAAAGTGAAAGGGGAAAAAAAAAGAAACAACTGAACCATAAAGACTTCAGTTGACTTTCTGGGTAAGATATACAAGTTGTAGAAGATCTATATTGGATGGGGTGATAGAATTGACATTAATATTTAAGATAAGTTTTTAAAATTCATGTATTATCACATTTAAAGACATAAAAAAGTATATTTGAGGTGGACTTTTCAGACACATTCATTTCATAAGATAAAATTTTATATACTGGTCATGAGATTTCACTGAAAATACAACTCTGATCAAATCTCAGGTTTCATTCATTACATATGAGGTATTATTGGGTGTCAGTATTAGAGCAGAAATATGGATTTGTGAGTGGTTTTTTTCCTTACTCAATTTATAAGAAGGAAAGAAAAAAACAAAGCTGAATTGTTTTAGTTGCCTTTCTATGTTGGTCTTTATTTCAGCTCTACTTTATTTCAGCTAGGTTATTGCTACCTAGTGGCAAGAATAATCTGGGCTACAACAGTTGGCACAATTTAGAACAATGACAGTAAATAAACTACGTAATATCTTCAATCTGTGTAATTTGTGAGGTATCTCTGAGTAGAATGCAGAAAAAAGAGATAATCTAAAATTCTGTAAAAAGACTAGAAAATCATTAATTGAAAAAATTATACATCCCATCTTAAAATCAGGCTGTAAACATATGAAAGGAAATATTGGTTAGTTTTATCAACAGATGCACATTAAAAATGAGCTTATTTTCTTATTGCGTGTCAATTACACCTAAATAAAATTGGGGGGGAAATGAGCTTATTTTTCAAGCATCCAATAAGTGTTTATTATGGCCCAGTGCAATGCTAGGTAGAATGGAAATGTGCAAATGCATCTGTATTTAAGGTCGGCATGTGTGTGGTTTGGGGGGAGAAAGGTCACCAGTGTCTATTGTGTGGAGTGCTTTCTTGGGGAGGAATTGGGTTTCAAAATATATAGCAAAATGCATAAGGAGTGTTAATCCCACATTTATGGCTCATTTTGTATACATCTATGTAATAGCTACTCAGATCAGATGCAAAGTATTTCCAGCACCCAAAAAAGTTCCCTCATGCCCCTTGCCAGCAAATAACCTTTCCCAGATATGACCATTATTCTGATCCCCATCAGTGAGATTAGGTTTGCATGTTCTTAAATTTTATATAAAGGGCATCATATGGTATATGCCTTCTATGTGTGGCTTTTTGCTCAACATATTGCCTATGGGATTCATCCATGTTTTTGCATGTATTGATTTTTTTTATTTCTATACAGTATTCCATACCTTTTTTTATCTGTTCACCTATTGATGGGCATTTTGGTTGTTTCTAATTTGAGGCTATTTAAATAAAACTGTATAATTATTTGTGTATCTAAGGTTTGTTGGACATTTGCATTCATTTCACTTGACTATATATACCTAGAAATGGAATTGGTAGGTCACGGGGTAAGTTTATTTTTAGTAAACAGTTCCAAACATTTTCCAAAGAGGTTGTACTAGCATGTTGTTTTTGTAGGTATATTTCATAAAATTGAAATTATCAAGGAAAACAATTTCAAGGTTGAGAAAGGAATTTTTGGGGGAAACACTGTGTTAAAGAAAGAGGTTAGCAAGCTCTGTCTGCTGTGGTTCAGTGGGTTGAGTGCTGGCCTGCAAACTGAAAGGTTGCCAGTTTGATTCCCAATCAGGGCATATGCTTGGGTTATGGGCCGGGTCCCTAGTTGGTGGTGTGTGAGAGGCAACCATATATGTTTCTCTCCCACATCAGACGTTTCTCCCCCTCTCTCTCCCTCCTTTCCCTTCTCTCTAAAAAATAAATGAAATCTTTTGAAAAGGGAGGTTAGAAAAGTGGGGGAAAACAGAAACATCTGCAATAGTATCAAAAATAAAAAATAACAGAAAGGAAGGAAAGAAGGAGGAAATAAAGAGGTTGGTGCAGTGCACTTCCTCTGGTGGAGTTACTCCTAGCAAATCTTTCCAACTTTGCTGTTTCTCTTTTTCTCTTTCCTCTATTTGCACTCTCTACTTCCTTCCCATCTCTTTTCTCCCTTTTCCACTGCATCTTTCCAAGGATCTGTCCCACGTTCCTCTGTTGGTGGGCTGTGAACAGAAAGGAGGGACCTGTAATCTTCATGACCCTGTGCAGCTCTTTTTGGTCTGGTCTATGCCCCTGACAAAAAGTTATGAAAGCACCTATGTTTACCTGAAACCACCTGTCAAGCCAGGGAGAGGTGGATATAGTTATACTACCCTTTTCTCCTTGAACTGGGAACTCCAATGCTGAAAAGAAACACTGAGATTCAGTTAGGTGGTTGGGCTGATGGCCCAGTTAGTGATTATTAACAGTTATCCATTCAACAAATATATATTGAGCTGTGATACAGTAGTAGGAAGATTTCTCAGGAAACTGCAAGTCCTGTTTTTAAGAAATTCCTCAGTTTTTGGCAAACCAGGACAGGTGGTCACGCTATACAAGCGTGAACCACAGATACAGTCCTGCACTTGTGAAGCAAACTACTCAGTAGGAAGAAGAGGCACTTGGAGGAAGAGGTTCTCTGACCTCCCTAAGAAAATGTCTGGCCCTGGCTGGTGTGGCTCAGTGGACTAAGTGCCAGTCTGCAAACCAAAAGGTTGCCGGTTCGATTCCCTGTCAAGACACATGCCTGGGTTGTGGTCCAGGTCCCTGGTTGGGAGTGTGCTAGAGGCAATTGACCCAATGTAGCTCTCACACATCAATGATTCTCTCCCTCTCTTCCACGCCCTCAAATAAATAAATAAATAAATAAACAAATGTCTGAACTGAATTCTGAAGGACAAGTAAGGGTTAACCAGGTGAAGGAGGAGTGGAAAGAGAGTGCTCTGGACTTTAATTAAAGACTTAAATATCAGACTCAAAACCATAAGAATCCTAGAAGAAAATATAGGCAGTAAAATCTCAGATGTTTCTCGTAGCAATATTTTTTCTGATATATCTTCTTGGCAAGGAAAACAAAAGAAAAAAAAACAAATTGGAGCTACATCAAACTATAAAATTTTTTTGTACACCAAAGGAAACCATCAACAAAATGAAGAGAGAACCCACTGAATGAGAGAACATGTTTGCCAATGATATATCTGATAAGGGGTTAATATACAAAATATAAAGGACCGATAAAACTCAACACCAAAAACCCAAAAAATCCAGTTTAAAAATGGGCAAAGGACCTGAAGAAACGCTTCTTCAAAGAGGACATACAGATGGCTAATAGACATATGAAAAGATGTTCAACATCACTAATCATCAGAGAAATGCAAATTAAGACCACAATGAGATATAACCTCATACTTATCAAAATGACTATCATCAATTAATCAAGAACAACAACAACAAAAACTAGTGTTGATGCTCTGGCCAGTGTGGCTCAGTTGGTTGCAGCATTATCTCTTATACCAAATGGTTGGGGGTTCCATTCCTGGTCAGGGCACAAACCTAGGTTTTGGGTTCGATGGTCAGTCAGGGCCAGTATGGGAGGCAATCAATCAATGTCTCTCTGTCTCTCACATTAATGTTTCTCTTTCTCTCCTTCTCTTCCTCACTCTTCCTCTCTCTGAAATCAATAAACATATTTTAAAAAATTAGAAAACAAGTGTTGGTGCCCTGGCTGGTGTGGGTCAATGGATTGAGTGCTGGCCAGCAAACTAAAGGGTCTCCAGTTCGATTCCCCATGAGGGCAGATACTTGGGTTGGGGGCTGGATCCCCGGTTGGGGGTGTGGAGACGAAACCACACATTGATGTTTCTCTCCCTCCCTCCCCTTCTCTCTAAAAATAAATAAAATAAAAAATTTAAAAAACAAAATAGATGTTGCCAAAGATGTGGAGAAAAGGGAACCCTCATGCAGTGTTGGTTGCAATGCAGATTGGTACAGTCTGGAAAGCAGAATGGAGTTACCTCAAAAAATTAAAAATGGAACTGCCTTATGACCCAGTGATTCCACTTTTGGGAATTTATCTGAAGAAACCTGAAATATCAATTCAAAAGAATATAAGCACCCCTATCTTCATTGCAGCATTATTTACAATAGCCAAGATTTGGAAGCAGCCCAAGTGTCCATCAGTAGATGAGTGGATAAAACAACTATGGTACATTTACAATGGAATACTACTCAACTGTAAAAAGGAAGAAAACTTTATCCTTTGCAACAGCTTGGATGAATCTGGAGAACATTATGCTAAGTGAAATAAGAGAGTCAGAGAAAGACAAATACCATATGATTTCACTTATGTGGAATCTAATGCACAAACTGAACTAACAAGCAAAATAGGAACAGACTCATAGATAGAGAGCAGGCTGACAGCTCTGGGGTAGTTGGTTGGGATGGAGGAATTGAGCAAAAAAGAAAAAGGACTCATGGACACGGTCAACAATATGGTGATTTCAGGGAGGAGGGGGTGGGTGGCGATGGAAGAGGGTATGGGGGGATAAATGATAATGAAAAAAATGCAATTAAAAAATAAGTAAATATGGAACTACCTTATGCTCTAGTGAATCCACTTCTGGGAATATATCCTAAGAAACGCAAGACAATAATTCAAAAGAATATATGCACCCCTATGTGCATTATTTACAGTAGCCAAATGTGGAAGCAGCTCTAGTGCCCATTAACAGATGAGTGGATAAAAAAGCTGTGGTATATTTACATAATGGAATACTACTCAGTCATAAAAAATAAGGAAATATGCAACATAAAATAAGCCAATCAGAGAAAGACAAGTACCATATGATTTCACTTGTATGTGGAATCTAATGAACAAAATAAACTAACAAAATAGAAACTGATACAGAGAACAGACTGAGAGCTGTCGGAGGGTAGGGACTTGTAGGCTGGGTGAATAAGGTGAAGGGATTAAGCAATGAAAAAGACCCTCATAGACAGAGGCAACAGTACAATGATTACCAGAGGAAAAGGTGGTTGGGGAGAGGTAGAAGAGGGTAAAGGGGGGGATAAATGCTGATGGAAGGACACTTGACTTGGTGTGGTGAACACAATACAATATAGATGATATACTGTAGAAATGTACACCTGAAACCTACATAATTTTATAAACTGTCAACCCAATAAATCCAATGAAAAAATTTAAAAAATAAAAGCTTGAACTTTTTTAGTGATAAATAAATAAATAAATAAATAAATAAATAAATAAAGTCTTGGTTTCTTACAGTGCTTTTAAAGAGAAACGATGGCTTCAGCAGCTAGAAATAGCAAGAGTCCTAGCCAAAAAGAGCATTTCTAATCTGACTACCCAAGGAGGACTGAGAGCATGTGAAAATCTGGTGGAAACTGCACTTTGAAAAGTCATGACAACCCCAGTTTGGGTGAAGAACTGGTCAAATACAACCTCCAGTTCCAATGTTAACATATCTAACAACATTTCTAATGCTATAATTTCTAACCAAAGTTCTAATGCTACATAACTATGAACAGAATATTTCATGTTGAACACCATGTTTTCTTGAACTTTATCACCATAAATGAAAATCTAGGGCATTTGCTTTTGCATAAAGAGTCTGAGGAATAATTCATACGAAACTGAGTATAGTAGTTGCCTCCAAGTTACGAAAACTGAGAGGATTAGAAACAAGAACAGAAATAAGAATTTTTACTGTTTCTTTTTTACATTCAGGGTTTGTTTGAAAAATTTTTCAATCATATGAAGGCAGTACATAGTTTTAAAAAATAAACTTAAAAAAATTCTATGTAGGGACAGTTCCTAGGAGAGTTACAAATACCACTTAAGTCTAGTACTGGTCTCAGACACCTTTTGAACACCTGCTAAAACATAGTTTCTATTAACTGTCTTAATTGAGGTGAAGTTTACATACAGAAGGTTGCATGTAAAGTTTACACATAGTGATCCTACATGTAAAATTCAATGACTTTGACAGATATATGCACCTGGACAACCAATATCCCAATCAAGATATAGAATAATTCCATTACCCCAATAAGTTTCTTTAAACATTTATCCAAGTCTATCTCAACCCCTAATAAGCAACCACGATTCTGATTTCTATCTCCATAGATAAACTGTCCCAATCAAAGGAATCATATAAGTGCTCATCTTATTTTGCTCAACTTAATATTTTGAGATTTATTAATATTGTTAAATGTTTTAGTAGGACATTCTTTTTTCATTACTGATTAGTATGCCATCATATGGAGGCACTATGATTTATCTGTTCAACAATATGGACCTTTGGGTTGCTTCAGGTTAGGGGATATTACTTATAAAGCTGCTGTGAACATTATTGTAAAAAGTCTTTTTCTGGACATATGTCTTCATTGATTTTGGTCAAATACCTAGGGGTAGAATTCTTGAATAATAGGGTAAATATACATTTAACATTATAAGAAAGTGTTTAACAGTTCTCCATGGTGGTTTTATGATTTTACACTTTTACTAACAATGTACAACTGTTCTGGTTGCCTCACATGCTGTCAATTTGGTGTCTTCAGTGTTTTTGATTTTTAGTTATTCTGGTGGGTTTGAAATGACATCTCATTGTGGTTTTAATGTGTATTTTCCTGATGTCTAATGATAGTGAATGCTTTTTCATGTGCTTATTGCCTTTTGTATATTCTCTTTTGTGAAGTGTAAATATATGCTTTTAGAAACTTGAAGTATTGGGTTGTTCATCTTTTAATTATTGGTTTATTGAAGATTTTTAGATACTCATCATATAAATTCATCAGATAAATGTTTTGCTATTTTTTTTATCAGTCTGTGACTTACTTTTTCATTTTATTAATGGTACTTTTGATGAATAAAAGTTTTTAACTTTGATTTAGTACAGTTTATCACTTTTTTCTTTTATGATTCATGCTTTGTTTCTTAAAAAAATTTTGTCTAAACCAAAGTCATGAAGACATTTCTATATATTTTTAAATTTCACAATTTTTGTTTTGATGTTAGGTCCACAATCCATCTCAAATTATTTTTGTGTGTATGATGTGAGATGAGGGTCAGGATTTATTTTTTTCCATTTATAACAGTTTATCAAACTCTTCTAATACTAGTTGTTGAACAGACTTTCCTTTCCCCCATTGAGTTATCTTGGCACTTTTGTCAAAAAACAATTTACAGTATATGTATGGATCTATTTCTGGACCCACTATTCTGTTCCATAGATCTATTTACATATCCTTATACTAATACTGCACTGTCTTAATTACTGTAGTTTTACAGTGGATCTTTGAGTTGTTTTGGCTATTCTCAGTCCTTTGCATTTTCATATAAATTTTTTTAATAAACTTGTCACTCTCTGTAAAAAAGCCTGTTGGGATCTTGATTGGGCACAACTGACATTGTAATAATATTGAATCTTACAACCCATGATATTTTTATTTATCCATGCTATATGTGCCCATTTAGGTCTTTCTTAATTTCTCTCATCAATGTTTTTTAGGTTTTGGTGTAGAGGTCTTGTAAATATTTTGTTACTTTTTTTCCTAAATGTATATTTTTATTCTATTTGCAGGGAAATTTTAAAAAAAGTAGATTCTCTTACAACAGTCAGAGATACTTAAAGCTTAAAGCTCACTTTTAAAACACCTTTAGCCCTGGCTGGTGTGGCTCAGTGGACTGAGCACTGGCCTGTGAACCAACGGGTTCCTGGTTCAATTCCCAGTCAGGGCACATGCCTGGATTGCAGGCCAGGTCCCCAGTTGAGGTGGGTGTGAGTTGCAACCACACATTGATGTTTCTTTCCCTCTCTTTCTCCCTCATTTCCTCTCTCTCTAAAAATAAGTGAATAAAATCTTTATTTATAAATAAATAAATAAAACACCTTTACATTTTTAGTTAAACGTTATGAGGTTGGGGCACATATAAGGTTAATACAAAAGAAATTACAAGGACAATGGTAAAGAGATGCTGTAAGGCAGCATGTGTTTACTCGTAATGTGTTAGTTCAATGTAGCAACAATAAGAGGAGATAGTGGCTAGAAGAGGGCACAGCAGAGGTTCTGAGGTACTGATAATATTCGAGTTTTTCATTTGGGTTAATAGGTGTGTTTGATTTGAGAAAATTCAACAAGAAGTATTTTTTATCTGTATTCTTTTTATATGCAGTTTGTAATCCAGTTTAAAAAGTGACTAAAATTTAAGACTTCCGGCCAAGATGGAGGCATAGACTAACACACTGTCTCCCTCCACAACTAAGAAGGACTACAACTACCGCAAAACCAAAAATAACCAGAAGTTCCAGAAAATAAAGCTACATAGAAATCCAACATATGAAGTCATAAACAAGTGGTGCTCATCTGGATGGGTAGGAAGCGTGAAACAGGTAGGAGCTGTGTTGGAGGCAGCAGCTGCAGCAGTGAACAGTGGGACCCAGTAAGCAGACACCTGTATTTGGGGGGAGGAGAGAAGCGCCTGGGAGCCAACCCGGGCTGCAGACCAGACCCCTCAGCTTGCGATTCCAATGCCGGGGAAGACAGACCCCATTATCTCAGACTGTGAGTCCCAGAAGGCATGGAGAAGGAGGAGGAGGCTCCCAGTTCCTCAGCAGAGAGTAACAGCAGGAATCCAGCTTGGACCCCACCCCCACCCCACCCCGGTGAGAAAGGTCACCAGGTTGTGACGAGCACACAGGGCTCCACCCAATATAGCGTAAGAGGTCTGACAGCGTCCCACCCAAGAAGAAAAGATAAACAAAACGGTCAGAATGGCAGAATTAATGATTGAAATACCAATCACACAGCTAACGAAAAAACAAATAAAGGCCTTGACCTATGAACAAATAGTGAATCTTTCTGAGGCTCAGTTCAGAGCTATAGTCATAAGGCAGCTTACAGACCTAACAGCGGGGCTGAATCAAGACAGGGAAGGAATGAAGGCTAGTCCTGCTGAAATGAACAAAAATACATACAAGAGAAGTGGTGAGGAAGGGAAAGCCAGGGATCAAATCAACAAATCAGAACATAGGGAAGGAATAAACAGTCAACCAGTGCAGAAAGAGGAAACAAAAAGTGAGGAATATGAGGAGAGGCTCGGAAACCTCTGGGACAGCTATAAGCGAATGAACATTTGAATTATAGGATTGCCAGGGAGTGAAAAAGAGGAACTAGAAATTGAAAAATTATGTGAAAAAATAATGAAGCAGAACTTCCCTAACTTGGGGAAGGAAATGAACTTACAGGTCCAGGAAGCACAGAGAGTTCCAGATAGGCTGGACCCAGGGAGAACCACACAAAGACACATTATCAGCAAAATGTCAAAAACTAAAAATAAAGAGAGAATCTTAAAAGCAGCAAGAGAGAAGAGAAGAATTATGTACAAAGGGTTCCCAATTAGACTCTCAGCAGATTTATCAAAGGAGACTTTACAGGCAAGAAGGGACTGGCAAGAAATATTCAAAGTAATGAAAATCAAAAACCTACAACCACAATTACTCTATCCAGCGAAACTGTCATTCAGGATAGAAGGGCAGAGAAAGTGTTTCCAGGACAAAGTAAAACTGAAGGAGTTTGTTAGATCCAAACCACTGTTATATGAGGTGTTAAAGGGACTTGTTTAGAAGAAGGAGGATCAGAACTATGAACATTAAAATGAAAACTGTATCACAACAACCAACAGCAGAAGCTAGGGAATCGAAACAAAGGCAAACTATGTAGGCAACGAAAGGGGGAAAAGAATTATAGGTATGGGGAATATACTGGGGGGAGGCCAGTGGGGACGGGGAAGGGGGAAAAGGAGGGAGATCATGCAGGAATTAAGAGGCATAGTAGGAGGGAGTGGAGTAGACAGGAATATGTTGAGAAGAACTATATGCACAACCAATGGGCATGGATAAGGGGGGGACAACTGGAGGGAGGGGGTCACAGGGTGGAGGGGAGCAGGAGGAAAAGAAATTGGGACAACTGTAACAGCATAATCAATAAAAGAAAAGAAAAAAGTGACTAAATTTTTTTTAAAAATCTTGACAGTCTGCTGAACTGAGTTGTGACTCCTTGCAGGAATGAAATATATTATGCATCACTGAAACAGCCAAGGAAATGCCTGGTGCAGAGATTCTGGAGCTGAAATGCCCAAGGAAAAAGGAATTTGGGGAAATATAAGGGAAAAGGAAGGTAGGTAAGGTAGAGACAGAAATATGAGGAGAAAATGTGAGAGAGCAATTGATATGAAACAATGTTCTTTGACAGAATCAACTGAAAAAAATACAGAGTATTTATTCTTTCTTTACTTTAGCCCCAGAAATAAGATAGGTTAAGAAGATAGCTTACTTGGGATGTATGATGAAATAACATTAAGATCTTATGTACTTACAATGTTATACAATTGCAAAGAATAATTATTAGAATGTACAGAATACCCTGGAACATGTATTCTAAGCCTGAATCTTATTGAAATTGCCATCTGCTCTATGCTTCCATGTTATTTTGTTTATTCTTCAAGCATTACCACTCATCATACTGTACTGAAATTACTTGATTGGCCTCTCACTTAACTGTCATGTTCTGGAAGGCATAGCATATCCTTGAACCTTCGAGTAACTGCTCTATATATATTTGTTGAATTGAACGACTTAAGATGAACAAGCATATGCAATTCTCAATGATTTGTACATACAAAATATCCTCCTATAAAATATAAATGTTACAGTTCACAAATATTTCAATTGCTTAATGCTAATTTACTGCTTTATTTGATCACCTAAATTAATTTCTTAATGTTAATTTATTATTTTATGCATGGCACAAAAGGGCAGTCATTAAAATAACCATTTTATAAATGAAGAAGCTAGGTAAACAACATATAAAAACACCTTGTTGGTGGTCCTACAGGTAGTAAGTATCAGAACCAGATCTGGAATCTAAACCTTTAATTTTTTTTTTTCAGGTAATTTCCTCTAAACAACTACATCACATTCGACATCAGTCACTCTCAAAGTTAGGGTGGGGAGTTTTAAACTTCCAGGCTGGTTTCTACCAGCTATAACTTGGCTTTTTGACTCCCTTCTTTGGCCAGTCCATTCTGCCACTCCCTATTCCCTACCTTCCCCTCCCCTGCCCCCACTTCATCACAGGGAAGAAGGGCTATACCATATTAGTATAATATTGTATCTATTTATAGAAATTCTTCTCAGCACTTCTTATTCCCTATACAGACAGTCCCCTATATACAATCAACTTTTGATTTTTTCAATGGTGAAAAAGTGGTAAGCATTTAGTAAAACCATACTTCAAATTTTGAATTTTGATCTTTCCCTTGGCTAGCAATATGCTCTCTGGTGATGCTGCCAGCCAGCCATGAGATTGCAAGGGTAAACAGCCAATACTCTACACTGTACTGTGTTGCCAGTGCTTTTTGTTTCATTTCAATGCTTCACATTCTTCAGGCCCAGTGTACTTTTGGCTGTGTATGTTAATGGTGCATACCCATATAACCATTCTGATTTTCACTTTCAATACAGTGTTCAATCAATTACATGAGATATCCAACACTATTATAAAATAAACTTTGGGTTAGATAATTCCCCTAACTGTAGGCTAATGTAAGTGTTCTGAGCGTATTTAAGGTAGACTAGGCTAAGCTATGATGTTTGGTAGGGTAGATGTATAAAATGCACTTTGACTTATGATATATATTTTATTTAATTTTTTTTATTGATTCCAGAGAGAGCAGGAGGGAAGGAGAAAGAGAGGGAGAGAAACACTATTTAGTTGCCTCCTGCACATGCCCTAACTGGGAACCAAACCCACAACCCAGGCATGTGCCCTGACTGGGAACTGAACTCATGACCTTTCAGTCTGCAGGATGACACAAGTGAGCCACACCCAACCAAGTGAGCCACACTGGCCAAGGTATGATATACATATATTTTTTAAACCCCACCTGAGTATATATATTTTTTATTGATTTTAGAGAGAGAAAAAGCATTCAGTAGAAAATTTATGTGAGAGAGAAACATTGATCAAGTGCCTCACATACATGCCCAAGCAGGGATGGAACCCGCAACCTAGGTCTGGGCCTTGACCAGGAAACAAACCTGCAACCTTCTGGTTTACTGGATGACTCTCCAACCAACTGAGCCACACATTCAGGGCAATTTATGATATTTTCAACTTAAAGTGGGTTTATTGGGGCATAACTACCTCATAAGTCAAGGAACATCTGTATACAAATGGGGGGAACCCCCAAAACATGAATTTTTTAATAAAAATTTGTACATTTATTCTTACATATTTAAACTTCAGTCACCTTCAAAATGCTCTCCATTGGATGTAATACAAATATCAAGACATTTTTCCACTGCTCAAACAGTTTTTAAATTTGTTGAATTTGATACCTTTTAGTGCTTCTGCTGTTTTTGTTTCCCCTCTTACACATTAGCAAAATTTTTCTCTTTGAGGATTTTTTTCATGGAGGGAAGCAAGCAAACAAACTTGCTTGTGTGAGATCAGGTGAATAGCGAGGGTGGGGCATAGGGGTAGTGCCATTTTTGGTCAAAAACTGCTGAACACTCAGCACGGTGTGGGCAGGTGCTCTCCTAAACCATCCATCATGAAATGGGCAAATGCATTGAGTGTTCAAAAAAAGTTCGCTGGAGCCAACTGCAATTCCTCACAACAATGCCAGCTGGTACACTGATACACATGGGTTCCTAGAACATTCACCTAGCAGTGGAAGCCTGTACTACAAGAGGCCCACCCTCCACAAGATAATTCTGATTTTTTTTAGGGATCGCCCCTCATATGTATAGTTCTGGAGTATCTCCTTTGAATCCACTGAAACTACTTCTTACTGTAACCTTACTAATTTTCTTACTAACTCATGATTTCAATACAATCCTTGATGTGTGTTCATCATATATTTGTAGAAAAATCATGACTTTACCTTTTCTGAAAATTATTCTTAAATAATGGACATTTTCTTAATAATGTATGAATACAGGCTCCTTTAGGAAATAATGCTATATTTGCTGATCTGCAACTTACAGTCTAAGTGAAAATTACGTTCTCTCTGCAAATGTTTATTCCAGACCTAACTACTGTACCAAGTTTACAGACCTGCCTTTCTGTTTCCCCCCTGGAGAAAACAACTTCAATTTCAGTCAGATGTGAGGAACAAGGTAGACATAGTGCACAGCTGAGGAACTTCCAATTTTCACTCTGCCCAGTAGAGAAAGAGATGTCCCAATCCTTAGATATAAGATAGATAAGAGGTATCTCTTTCTCTCTCTAGGTTTCTCCCCATCACACACAAAGAGGGGCTATTTGGAGAGTCATATTCCTATCAATTAGCAATTCTATAGTCTTTTATATGAACCACAGCTGGTGAGAAGAGACACATGGGGGAAAAACAGAATTCTCACACTGTGCTCAACAGATAAAAATAAATTGTTCTGAGCTGTGTAACCATCAGTCCTTGCAGGTATCATCATCTTTATCCTAATTTATAATCATTCACAGAACTTGTTACAAACCTTCAGCTTTTGGCCTGCTGTGTACAATGATGGGCTTTTGAAAAAGTGGTCAAGGCATCTGATCCTCTCCTTCCAGCTCTGTCACTGGCTTGTGATGTGATTTTGGAGCTTTGATTCTCCATCTTTTAGATAAGTTAATGGATAGCGAATATATTAAATAAGATACATTAAACAAAACAACATATATTGAAGCTTTGTGCAAACTAATAGCTCTATAAAACTTAGTTTCACTTGCTTGACTTCTCAGTGTCCTTATCTTTAAGGGGGACAATAATGGTAAGAACAGTCCCTGACACCGTGTTTAATAACTGCTAGCTATTGTAAATTCCGCAGGGGGTGGTGTCGGATTTTAAACTTCTTTCTGTCCCCAACAGAGACTAGCACCTTGCACTCAGCTGGCTACATCTGAGAGAGAAGAGAACGAACCTTGTAATCCTAGTCCCTACCCACCACGCCCAGCACGCACCGCAGGGGCGCTCGGGTGTAGGACTACAGTCCGGAACACAAAGCGCGGGATGCTGAGGGGCCGGAGCTTCTTTGCGGTAGGACTCGGAATCCGGAAGTGGGGAGGGCGGGGTCTTCGGTAAGGGTGAGGCTGGCCGCCCAGCGAAGATGCTGCTGGACCTGTCCGAGGAGCATAAGGAACACCTGGCCTTCCTGCCGCAAGTGGACAGCTCGGGTCAGGGGACGCGGCTGCGGAGGGTGGTGGTCTGGGGTCTGGGGAATGAAGCAGGGGGAGTGAGCGCCTGTTACTCATGATCTCCTGGCTTCGGTTGCAGTGGTCGCTGAGTTTGGGCGGATTGCGGTGGAGTTCCTGAGGAGAGGCGCGAACCCCAAGATCTACGACGGCGCCGCCAGTAAGAAGGACAGGGGCGCGGTCCTGCAGGCTGCGCAGGGGAAGTGCTAGCCATTCTCTGTTGTCGTGGGGAGAAAGGGGTTATTGCGACTCCGAGGGTCCCGATCCCATTGTGGTAGAATAAAACCTGAAGGGCTCTTCAGTCAGGGCGCACATCCTGCAGGTTTCCTAAGTACCTGTGCGATTTTTTAAGCTTCTATTAATTACGTCGCCCTCCTCGTGTGTAAAATAGACATCTGCCAGTGATACTATAAGACTTACTTTCACCAAAGTGTGTGGAATAGTCCGATAAGGGTTTGGTTATTATTAGTTGCTCACACACCTACTTTTGGTGAAGTATTGCTTTTTCCCCGCTGGACGAGGGGCTGGATTACGGCAGTCCCTGCTGAGTTCCTCTTTTGCCAGGCTTATAGGAGCTGTGTGCATTCAAGAGACGGACAGGCCCCTGGTACTAGCCTCCAGGAGTCAGCATTTTGTAAAGGTTAGAAGGCGAGAAATACTGAAGCCATTTGGAAGAAAGTAGAGAACGAATGGAAGGCTATTACCGACTCATTAATTGCAGTGCTTGAAAAAAAAAGTAATAATGGATAATATTCTTAAATAAGAGTTTGAAAAAAAGGATAAATATCACACAGTAATGTATTTGCTCATTTTTCCTCTTTTTTTTCTCAGGAAAACTCAATGTGAGTAGTGACACTGTCCAGCATGGTGTGGAAGGATTAACATACCTGCTCACTGAAAGCTCAAAGCTCATGGTAAGGTCTCCTGTGGACTGCCTTGTACAATATTACGGAACCTTAAGAAGGTCATGTATACTCTACGTCATAACCCTGGCGGGTACCTACTTACCTCAGTAATGTTGTTAATGGTTTATAATTGATTTGGAGAAGCCATGCCTAAACAATATGACTATAACAATCTGCTGGCATGAATTCCTCATGCTCGTATAAATTAGAGTTGCCTGTAATTCTGCACGTTATTGAGCCATATGCGATAGTATGTATCCTAAGAAGAGGAAGAATATAATGATAGATTGTACTTTTTGTTTGCATTATTAGTGGTATCTGACTGGATGAAGAATAGGAGAGGAAATTGGGCATTTTAATAATTCTTTTTTATACTTTAATAAAGTATTTTATATATAAGAAACTCAGATTTTAAAATAGTGGGCAAAGATTGCTTTTAATTTGAGGGTATTGATTCTTTATCTAGACAGAAAAGAATTAGGGGATCTCATATTCTTTTGTGTGTATCAACTATTTTAGCATTTCCTAGGAAAAGGTAAATTTGAATGTTCTGTTGAACTCAATTCTCTTTAGATTTCTGAACTGGATTTCCAAGACTCTGTTTTTGTTCTGGGATTCTCTGAAGAATTGAACAAATTGTTGCTTCAGCTCTATTTGGACAACAGAAAGGAGATAAGAACTATTCTGAGTGAATTGGCACCAGACCTTCCAAGTTACCATAGCCTAGAATGGCGACTAGATGTACAGGTATGGCTTCTTCTTTTTTAAAATCTGAAATAGAATATAAGATTTATTTTAGGTGTACATCCCCAGGCTTATTGTATTCTTTACCACCTTAACCAAACTATGGTTTGAAACTTCCGTTTTTTTAATGCTTATTTTCAGGCCATTTCACAAGTAGTTCATTTTCTTATGTTTTCAATATGTCAATTCAGTTTAGTTTGCAGATTTGTAAGAAATAGGTTAGTTTGGAAAAGGAGATGGCTATGCAATTTTTTTAAGTATATTTTATTGATTATGTTGTTAAAGTATATCAATTCTTTTCCCCTTTGCTCCCCTCTGCCCAGTATCCCCCTTCCCTCCAGCAATCCCACCCCTCCTTAGTTCATGTCCATGGGTCGTGCATATAAGTTGTTTGGCTTCATCCTTTCCTATATTATTCTTAACTTCCCCCTGTCTATTTTGTACCAACCAGTTATGCTTCTTAATACCAGAACCATTTCCCCATTTCTCCCCCTTTCCCTTCCCAGCTGATAACCCTCCAAATGATCTTCATACCTATGATTCTGTTCCTGTTCTGGTTTGCTTAGTTGGGTTTTCTTTTTATTTTTTAGATTCAGTTGTTGATAGTTGTGAGTTTATTGTCATTTTAGTGTGCATAATTTTGATCTTTTTCTTAAGTAAGTCCCTTTGACATTTCATATAATAATAGTTTGGTGATGATGAGTTCCTTAAGCTTTACCTTGTCTGGGATGCACTTTATCTGCCCTTCCATTCTAAATGATAGCTTTGCTGGATAGAGTAATCTTGGTTGTAGGTCCTTGCTTTTCATCACCTTGAATACTTCTTGCCAGTCCCTTCTTGCCTGCAAAGTTTCTTTTGAGAAATCAGCAGAAAGTCTTACAGGTAACCCTTTGTAGGTAACTCTCTGCTTTTCTCTTGCTACTTTTAAGATTTTCTCTTCATTTCGAAACTTTGGCGTTTTAATTATGATGTGTCTTGGTGTGGTCCTTTTTGGGTCTAGCTTGTTTGGGACTCTCTGAGCGTCCTGGACTTGCATGTCTATTTCCTACGCCAAATTTGGGGAGTTTTTCTTTATTATTTTCTCACATAAGTTTTGAATTTCTTGCTCCTCTTCTTCTTCTGGCACTCCTATGGTTCGGATATGTGCACGTTTAAAGTTGTCCCGGAGGTTCCTCAGCCTCTCCTCAATTTTTTCAGTTCTTGTTTCCTTATTCTGTACTGGTTGACTGTTTTTTTCTCCCTTATGTCCTAAATCATTGATTTGAACCCAGGTTTCCTTCCCTTCACCGTTGGTTTTGTGTGGATTTTCCTTCATTTCACTTAGCATAGCTTTCACTTCTTCCCTTGTGTGTTTGCCATTCTTAAGCATATCTGTCAAGTCTGTGAGCATTTTTATCACCAGTGTTTTGAACTCTATGTCTGTTAGGTTGGCTATCTTCTTGTCGCTTAGTTCTCCAACTGCAACCTTGATCTGTTCCCTGTTTTGGGCCATACTTTTCTGTCTCCTCAACTTGACAGGCTCCTGTGTTTGTTTGCCTCTGTGTCTTAGGTAGAGCTGTCACCTGTTACGTTGTAAGGGGCGGAGCCTTATGTATTCATCAGTGCAAGGCGACCAGTTTCACCACGTTGTGGCACTGTATGTGGGGGAGGGGTCTGAGAGGGAACAATGCTGCTTGTTCAGCACTCACCCCTTTTCCAGGTACTTCTCCCACTTTCGTATGGGACTGGCGCCTCTCTAGCTATTGCCCTGGCCATAGTTCCCAGAATGGGTGGGTCTGTGGACGTTTTAGGACCGTGGGGGCCCTTTAAACAAGCGGACTCTACTGAGAGACCCGCAGATTCTTCCTCCTCCCCAACCCCCACTGGTTTTCATAGTCAGAAGCAATGAGGCTTTATTTTCCCCGGTGCTGGGACAGTGAGCTGTGCTGTGTGGTCAGGTGCTGACAGCGCTCCCCAGGTGTCCCTCCTGAGTTTTTAAAATGTGTAACTGCGCTTTCTGCTGGCCTGTTGCCGCCACCGCTGCTGCTGCCCCCACCACTGCTTCCTCTCCACCCTGGCTCCATCCCTCCTACCTGTCTGGATGAGTATTTTTTCTTTATATCTTTGTTGGACTTCATGCAGCTCGATTTTCTGGAACTTCATATTGTGTCTAGTTTTGAGGTAGTTGTATTCCTTCTTAGTTGTGGAGGGAGATGCAGCATGTCTGTCTAGGCCTCCATCTTGGCTGGAAGTCCTATGCAGAATTTTTAAAGTGATGCTTAGATTTTTAAAAACTTTTCTGTTAAAGTAAATACACTTATAGAAGAGTGCACAGATCAGTGAATTTCTCATGGTGAAAACACCCATGAAATCAATACTTACCCGTGACCAGCATCCCAGAAGCATCTTCCTCGCCTCCTACCAATTACTTCCCCTTTCCTCTTTCTCACTTCCAACACATGGGTTACTTTTGCTGCTCTTTTGCTTTCTGTATAAAGATTGATTAAGCAAATGTTCTTTTGTGTCTGGCTTCTGTACACATTATATTTGTGAGATTCAGTTATGTTTTATAGAGATAACCAAAGGGAAGTTTTCAGACTATTACATGTAGCCCTTTATCAATCAGTGACAGGTAGATTAAGAAATGTTTATTGAATGTCATTTATTTGCTGATCAGTCCTTTGCTAAATGCTTTAGGAAACAAAAGTGTATGACGCTTTCTTAGCTGGAAAAAATATTTTCATTTAGGGATATTAGATGTTCTCAAAATAACTAGTAAGTAGAGATAGTTGTAAAATATGGTTCAGGAGGAGGAAAAAGAATAGAATTATGTAAGTCAAGGTACAACTGAGTAATTCAAAAAAGCTATAGCTCAGGTAGGTTAGTTCAGAAATGAGCCAGAAAAGCTTCAGCAAAAGCAGATGAGATTTCAGAAGAATAAATGAATAGAGAAAACCAGGGTAAATATTTTTGACAGAGAAGACAGTGTAAGCTGTAAAGGCCCACATGCATATGGGAATGAGCATGTTGAATACGTGGTATAACGCACTAGCTTAGCCAAATTTGACTGCGTATTGGAATGACCTGGGAGCTTTAAAAAATTCTATGTTCCACCCCCCCAGAGATTCTGATTTTTGGAATGGGATTTGGCCTGGGTGTCAGGATTTTTGAAAGCTCCCTATTCACCCAGGTAGTTCTAATGTGCAATGAAGTTTGTAAACCACTGTTATAGTGGATTCTTCCTGATCTGAATAATGGTAAGGTGGTCCGAATAGGTTATGGAAATTCAGTTAGAGGAGTTTAACAATTATAATCTAGTGTGATGAGTGCTTGAATAGATATTAACAAGGTTTTGGTATAAACCAGATTATAGACTCCATGAGGGCAGGTACTGTGTCTTGTTGATTGCTCTGTCCCCAGGCAATGCCTGGCATATAATAGGCATTCACTGCTAACTATAAAAATGGTGGGGAGGAGGGCTAGTGCTGGTAAGCACATTCTTAAATTAATTTATCAAATATTTTTTGTATGCCTATCATGTGGTATGGATACAAGGTACAAGGAACAAGGTACAGTTTCTGCTCTTGGAATCATCATAAGCAGCAATTCCTGGAGAGCTCATGGGGAGGAAGAGATCACTGGTTAAGTCTTTATGTTTAGGTCCTTTCATAATAACCAGGTGGGAGAGAAGTGGGGATGGTCATGTTCATGAGATTCAGCAGTAATTATCTTTTATGCTTATTAGTTGAAATTATTACAAGGGATTTTTTGAAAAGATTTTATTTATTTATGTTTAGAGAGAAGGAAAGGGAGGGAGAAAGAAAGAGAGGGAGAGAAACATTGATTGGTTGCCTCTTGTGCTGGGACCAAACCTGCAACCCAGGCATGTGCCCTGACCAGGAAATGGACCAGCAACTTTTGCTCTGCGAGACAATGTCCATGCCACACCAGTCAGGGCATTATTACAAGGGATTTTAAATGGAGGGGATTCTTCTGCTTATGGGAGGCACACTTGTCAAATGAAAACCAGCTAAAAGGCTAGGAAACTAGAAACAGGATACAGAAACTTTCATTTCTGAGTAACTGATTTGTCTCATGGAGACTGGCAATGAGTGGATAGTTGCCATCAAATTATTGTGCAGTTGTTTATGAGGAATAAATTAATCATTGTAGTTAAGTTTCTAATAGAAACATTTCCTGTACTTTATAAATTGCAAGCATAATTAACGCCTTTGTTAATAGCATCAGTAAATTAAATGCATCTGAGATTGGTGGAGGAGGATGTTACCTTTAGGGATGATTTATTTAAAGTTGCTGTTGTTATTTTTACAGGGAGAAGGACAGAATTTTATCCCCATTAAAATAAGTTCATATCAAGAACTTTATGGGGTACAGTTTTTTATCCTGTAGTAGTACTACTGACTGTCATTCCAGTTTCTTTCTGAGAAAAAAATTAGGCCTAATTTAATTTTACTAGGTGTTTGTTAGGAATATTCTGTAATTTTTATCTAGAAAAGTTGAAGAGTGGTACAGATAATTATCTGTAAAGGTTATTTAGATATCCTGTTTATCTAAAAATGGGAGGATAGATTGAGTGACCTTAAGTCTTTCAACAAAAATTTCATGGTGGCTTAATTGCACACCTAGCTACGTTTGGTCCTTATCTGTCAGTGCAGGTATAGGGGAAAGAAGAAGTATAAACTATGCATAATTGAATGAATGAGTAGTATTTTTAGTAACTATATTTATTACTGTTTGCTTTTCTATAATCTTCTATACTAGAGAAATAATCTTACAGAGATAATTTATCTTACAAATACATATTTTATGTTTGGGGACTAGCTCATCCAAAGGGATTGATCTGTTGTTTCCGTATTATTTTGAGACATTAAATTGCAGCTTTGGATCAGATTCTTGAGTTTTTTTGGATGCACAAATGACCTAGAATTAATTAGAAGTTATTAGTCAGGATATTCTATGTTGTAGTATTAAGTTAATCCAAAATCTTAGGTTTAGATTTGTTACTCACTGGTAGTATCTTCAGTTTGGCTTCTTGTCCTTTGACACTACTCCAATAGTTTAAGATAACAATCTTGCTTTCTTGTATAACAAGATGTTTCAGTTTCGTCTTGTGCAGTTCCAGTCCTAGACTTGAATCGAATCAGCTATCCAAGGAGGTCCTGGTTCCTTTTTAAGGGAGAATGGTCTTTAGAGAGCACACTCTGATGCGAGGATTAAGTACCATCATTTCCAAGTTGATTATTGTTTCTAGTGGCTATTTTCTTTTAATAATATATCAGTAGTACTTACTTTTTTAAATTTTGGAATATATCATATAAACAAAAGATTATAGATATTCAGTTTAGAGAAGAATAATAAAACAAGTACCCATTGCCAAGCTTAAGAAATAGAACAAAACCAGTACCTTTGAATCTCCCTTTCCGAGTCAGAGCCCTCTCCCAACACACTGGAGGTAACGACCATCCTGATTTTTGTTATTTTTTACTTATAGTTTTTTTTTTACATGCATTTTTCTTTTCAGTAAACTATATTTTTTAGATTTTCATGTGTTATTTTGCAACTTGCTTTTTTCATTGAAAATTTTTTAGATATATCCATGAAAATTCATTTTGCTGTAGTGTATTTCTTTTTGCTGTCAATCAGCATTCCATTGTGTGAATAGTCTCAATTTATCAATTCTGTTAAAGAATATTTAAGGTGTTTCCAGTTTTGACACTTAGCAACAAATACTGTTATGAATATATGTATATGTGTAAGAGTGGAATTACTGGTAATAAATATTGTTTTCCAAAGCGATTCTCTCATCACTCTCACCTCAGTGGACACGAGTTTCCATTCCATCACTTGCAGTGCTCCATATGGACAGCTCTTTAATTCTTGCTAGGCTGATACGTGTAAAACAGTATTTTGTGGTTTTATTGGCCATTGTTTTGATTCCTAAAAAAGTTGAGCATATTTGCCTGTGTTTGTCTGTGTTACTTCTGTTAAATGCTTGCTTAGGTCTTCTGCATATTTTTTGTCTTTGTTTTGTGTTTGTTCCTTTTAAATCACAGCAATTGTGCATTCTTGGATACTGATCTTTTTTTGGTTGTTTGTGGTACCAAATAACTTCTCTAATTTTTTGGCTTGATTTTCCACCATCTTTAGGTGTCCTTTGAAGAAAATTTAATAATTTTAATGTAGCTAAACTTGTCACTTTTTTCATTACAGTTTTTGCCTTTTATATCATGTTTAAGAAATTCATTCACACTGTAAGGCTGCATATATATTCTCATTTCTTTTCTTCCCCACCCCACCCCCCAAATTTTTAAAGTTTATTCCCAGACTGGTGTGGCTTAGTGGGTTGGGCATTGTCCTGCAAACCAGAAGGTTGCCAGTTCAGTTCCTGGCCAGGGGCATGTACGTGCCTCGGTTGCGGGCCAGGTCCTTAGTAGCGGCGTGTGAGAGTAAACTGGTTGATGTTTCTCTCTCACATCGATGTTTCTCTCCTTATCTTTCTCCCTTCCTTCCCTTCCCTCTAAAAATAAATTTTTTAATTTTTTTAAAAAAGTTTTAAAGTTTACTTTCCATTTTGAAGTCTGTGATTTATCTGAAATTTGATTTTTGTATATAGTATAAGGTAATTATAAATGTTATGTATTCAGCATGATTATTAAATAGTTATTATGTTCTTACTCCATTTAAAATCAAGCTTGCAAGCAGAAGCCTCAGGCAACAGATAAAACCAACAGTGACTATAAAGCTACACCTTAATCAGAATGGAGATCGCAACACCAAAGTTCTGCAGACAGACCCAGCCACCCTGCTCCATTTGGTTCAGCAATTGGAACAAGCATTGGAAGAGATGAAGACAAACCACTGTAGAAGAGTTGTGCGCAATATCAAGTAGTCCCAGTTTTAAGATTAATTCCCTTTAAAGTGCTTGTGAATTAATCATATACAGCAATTACTTTTAAAACTATTTTTTTATTAATTGATGTTGATAACTACATAAAGATTCTATGAAAGTTGTTTTTCTTTGACAAGATATAAAGTCATGTTCAAAGGCTAACATAAAGTTCCTTTCCTGGTGCTAAATGTGGTCATTTTCTTGACAAATTAACACGTATTTTATATTTTAAGTGTGTAAATAGGATTGAATCAACTGGAAATGAATCTCTACTGTTCATATCTGTATACATGAATGACTATCATTTTTTTAGTACTTCTTGTGACTGCTTAACTTTGTTATTTTCCTCCTTATTGACCAAAATGTGAAAATAAAATTCACAGTATGATACTGTTACTATTCAGAATGTCTAGACAATTCAGTGTTTTTGACCTTTGAAAGGAACCTATGAATGTTAATAGCTACAGAATAGTTGGAAATAAATATAAACCTTTTAAATGCTATGTTATGCCATGTTGCTTAAGTTTGAATTGTCATGGCTTATTAGCTTAAATATTTAGTGCTCAGATTTGTGTCGTCATATATTGGACTTTGTCAAGGATTACTTTTTCTCCTCTAGTATACAAAGCAGCTAAGAAACATGCTGTCATTTACATTTATAAACAATGCATGCGGGAATAATATAATTAATTCTTAATTATGTGGATAAAAATTACAATCACTTTTATATTTTTGTTTGAATAAACGATAAAGAAGGAAAGGGAGATCATGTTTACTACATCTCAAGCAAATATCCCTTCTTCCTTATAAACTAGATTTTTGTTTTGGTTTGGTTTTTTAGTAGGTAACTATAAGCTATTGGCCTAAAAATCTCAGATACTAATGTGTCAGGTCAGCTTGATAGAGTTCAGGGATACAGGGAGACTTAAAAGAAAAAAGGAGGCTTATGGAGAAAAATCATGGAAGGGTGGGAAAGGGCATTCAGTCTTAAATATGTATCTGGGGACTTATTCTGAGAGTCTCATCCCCATGGAGCAACCCAGGAAGGCCTGTTGAATCGTGGGACTCTAAGCTGCACTCTAGGCTCTTATTAACACTTTGCCTCCTGAGAAATTTTCAGGTCAGAGTGACATGTTTCTTCTTTTTCTTAGTAGCTAGCCTGTCGGAAATGGAGACCATTGAAAGAAAAGCACAATTGAAATTGCCACCCATCAGCCCACTGCAGACATGTGGCTCGCTTTTTCCCCAAAGGTATATGTTCTTCAGTTGCAAAATACCTATATCAGGTATTAACAAACTATAATCAGAAATAATTTTTATTACAGTGATAACTTGATTAATGAAACTTTCATATTAACAAACTAACAACAAAAGGAAACTTTATATACCACATGAAATAGTAGCATATGTCATCCAGTTTTAAAGCAATATGCCTGCCAAGCTTAGATGATAAAAATAGCCCTGTGAAGCTTCACATTTGACAATAGTTGATGGAAGATAAGCAGGACTGACCCCAGCCAAGATTGAAATAATAGCCCTGTGTACCCTCAGGGCAACCTTTCTTCCACTTCATATCCACTGTTCTTATGCCAATCAAAACAAGAAAGCATGTGTTAATCTCTTTTCATTTGAATCACACTTTCCTGGCCTCCTCTCTCTCTTTTCCATTATTCTTTCTGATGTGCTGTCTTCTTCGCCTTTTTGGGCCAAAGTGAGTTGGGAGCAGTCTCCTGACATCTTTTTGAACTTGGAGCTTACTTTTTGGTACAGGCCATCTAGTCATCCTCTTCCTTTTCTTGTGTAAACATTCCAACCCTCATAGACAACTCTTAATGATTTTATGGGACATTTGAATTTTTTTTTTTTTTTGGTGGCTTGTATATGAACATATTTTCTGCAGATGCGATCACTGTTCTACTGTCCTGTATGATCAACTTTCTTGACTCAGAGTAATGTGCCTTTCTATCTATTGCTATCAAAATTCTTTTTTTTTTTTTTTTAAGATTTAGTTTTAGAGAGGGAGAGAAACATCAATGTGTGGTTGCCTCTCACATACCCCCCAGTTGGGGACCTGGCCAACAACCCAGGCTTGTGCCTTGACAGGGAATCGAATTGGCAGCCCTTTGGTTCGCAGGCTGGTGCTCAATCCATAGAGCCACACCAGCCAGGGCACTATCTAAATTCTTTTTTTTTTTTGATGAATAGATTTTTTTTTTTTTTTTTTTGGTTTTTCAATTACAGTTGTCCCATTTTCCCCCATATCTCTCCCCCACCCAGCCCACTCCCTCTCCCACAATCATATCCCTCCTTATTGTCCATGTCTATGAGTCATTTATACTAAATTCTTACTAAAACATTTGGATTATTAATAAACTGATTTTTCAGGATTGACTGATACATGTTTAGACTTTAAGTGTCATACCCTTCATGTCTCAAACCAAGATCAGAGCTTTGAGTAGGAAATAATATATGTATACAAAGCCTACATATACTTCACCCACTGGAAGTCTCCCTGTATTTCACAGGATTTCAGTGAGCTTGTTTGTTACTGACGTTTCCAAGCTTAGGCAAATATAAAGCAGCAAATTGGAAAGGTGGCGGAGAAATGGTAAGAAGGAAATATATCTTCTTTGCAAATTGACAGATAACCTGACAGTAAGGAAAGTTTGAAAAATCATTAAGCGTGTGCGTAAAGGATGCATGTATGAGGGCTCTTAATCCTATGAAAAAGTTAAGTCAGTTTTGGGAGCAGGGCGAAAGAGTTTGAATTTAGGTGCTGTGGCTTCTTATAGGACCTTAATTAATTCCCAAAGTCTTGTTTTTTTCATCTCTAAAATAGGAATAATAACACCTACCTTATTGGCTTGTGGGGACTAAATGAGACTGTGTATACAGAATGTTTAGCACAGTACCAGGCTTTAGAAAATACTTGTATAGAGTGAGATCTCATTTTATGGCCCTGAATTATGTCCCATACACACAGAGATAATTCAAGGAACAGAAAATGTTACCTGGTGATTTCTAGGTGGTAGGATTATGGTTGTTTCTTTTCCTTCTTAATTTCTATAATGAGTTTGATAACTCATTAAAAATAACTTTGACCCTGGCTGCTGCGGCTCAGTGGATTGAGCGTCGGCCTGCGAGCCAAGTGTCACTGGTTCGATTCCCAGTCAGGGCACATGGCTAGGTTGCACATCAGGTCCCCAGTTGGGGGTGCGAGTGAGAGGCAACCACACAGTGATGTTTCTCTCCCTCTCTTTCTCCTTTCCCCTCTCTCTAAAAATAAAATAAATAAACAAACAAATAAATTATTATTTTTTAATTTATAGAAAAACAACTTTGAAATCTGAAGTAAGGAGAAAAAGAGATCAGTGAATTTAAATATAGTTTTAGTAATATTTTTGTCCAGAATTTTAATTCTTGAAATGATATAGACACACATAGTCTCACCTGTTCAAAACTACTTAGTTCCCAAAGGACTCAGGAGGTCAGGCTAAGGGTTTTAGAGAGAGACTTGGTCTGGTCTTTGTTTTCCCTCCCTAATAGTGAAAAAAGCATGGGAAGCTCAAGACATTACCTAAGCCAGTTCTCTTTTTCTTTTTTTTTTTTTTTTTAGGTAATATTACATCTAACTGAAGACCTATGTTGTTTTTAATCTCCAAAGGAAAACACATAGTACTTCTTTGTAGTTTTTTACAGCCTTTATGGTCAGGAAGTTCTGTCAGCTGCTGTATTAAAGTCTTCCTGCTATAATTTACTCACTCATCTCTGTGCTTATTTTATAAAATATATGTTTGATTAAGTCCCTCCTTAACTTACCTGCCCTTTCACAGTTTTCATAATCCTAGGTTACTCTCATCTCTTTTCTTTCACAAACGGTGGAAAATACTCTGGTGAAAAAGGTACCATAAAACATTGCCTTTAATTTAAATACTGTATATTACTTTTTAAACCACCATGACTGTTATGTTCAAACTTGAAAACTTATTTTTAAAAACAAAACAACTGGTTCGATTCCCAGTCAGGGCACATTACTAGGTTGCGCGGCAGGTCCCCAGTTGGGGGCGTGAGTGAGAGGCAACCATACAGTGATGTTTCTCTCCCTCTCTTTCTCCTTTCCCCTCTCTCTAAAAATAAAATAAAATAAATAAACAAACAAATAAAAAAAAAAAAACTAAAATATCAAGGACAATTTTGAAGGCTGATGTGTATGTGCCATTATTTAAAAAAAAAACAAGCAAGCCCAACTCCATCATTAATGTGGTTAGTTTAGTGATCTTTATAAACTTTGAAAGTGATCTTTTAATTATAAAAGCAAAATAATCCCATTATGTCTCAGCTTTGCAAAACAGTATACTATGGAGCTGAAAAAACAATGGTATACTTTATCACAATAAAGTATATATTTAATGGTTTGATCACTGAATAGTAATGGCTCTTTGTTTTATGTTTATATAGCTCCACTCCTCTCCCCAAGAACTCAAATGATTTAATTATGCTTGGTCATACTATTAGTCATAATAGTCCATATTATTGGTCGTAATAGTCCATACTATTCTACTTACCATAATGGGGAAATATAGGCAAAGGAATTCTATTTCATGAATGGGCTTAATCTGAAAAGGAGCACGAGGAACACAAATACCTGCATGAATGTGCTCTGAATGTGGCTTCTACTCAGGTTGTTGGTTTTTTAAACACAAGCAACTTTTGAGTTTTTAAAATAATTATATTGTATATTAGGTTTGTTATTCTTGGGAATATTACTAATAATGTGACCATCAGAGTTGTGGGCCATGCTCTTTTACTGTGCTTGAGCCAAAAATGGACGCTTTTTAGTTGCAAAGACTATAACTTTATTTTCCTCTTGTGCAGTTATGTCTTCTCTTGCAGAAGTCTTCCAACAACCAGCTAAAAAGAGAGACAACACAGAAAAAAGATTTTTGCCCTTTCTCACAAACCATGAGGCCTTTACTTTTTATTCTTAATTTTTTTACTCTTTATTACATTGAGCTGTAATTCTCCAGTGTATGTATGGCATTGTCTCGACAGGAAAAACAAAGCAAATTTGAAAACCTTTTATAGGTCTTTTTGGTAATGGTACTGACTCAGTTTTGTTAAATATTTATTAAGTGCTTAGAGTGACCCATGTTGTATGTCGATCAAAGGATAAAGTCCTAGTCTCAGTTTAGAGTGTTCTCATGGTAGTCTGTCCTGTTCAATCCTTGAAAGTAGTTTAATCCATAAACTCATTAGTCTGCAGAAAGGAATCTCCTAAAGGGGCTATTCTGAAAAAGGGAAGCTCATCTGGACTGCTGTCTGTTGAAACCTCTTTTCCTTGAAACTCCACCTTCTACTGGAAGGCAAAAACTAACATGATTCAGTGACTAGAGCTGTAGAAATGTGCAGGGGAAAGGCTAGATCACTAAAGAATATTGTGGAATACCTGGGCGTGGTTAGAATGCCAGAAATTATCCTTACACCTTTCCCATTGAAGTGGGGTTCCCTGAGGTAACCAGAGGTGTGATGGGAAAAGCAAATTGAGTTCTTTTTTTACCTGCATGCCAATGTGGTGATTGTTAAAAATCCAATGAAAAGTGGATGCCTGTGGTTTTGAAGGAATGTGCTTAGTTCACAGAACGAAAAGGCTTCTCAGTTAACTCAAAGACTAAAAACACACAGATTAATATTCAGAGAATGAGGAAAAGAAAATCCAGGGAAGTCTTTAAGTTTCACTGGGACAAGTATAGATGGTTGGAATATAATATCCTGGCATGATCTGCCAACTGTGCTCTTACTCCAAATAAATAAAAAGTTCTTACAAAGCTCAAGTGAGTTTAAGTGCTGCAACATAATAAAATTGCTTGGTTTGCAGCTGAGACTGTTGCACAATTCATAGACTAAAAGTACTAAGAAAGGCTGCAGGCAATTTTAGCACTTAAAGGGCAAAAATTATTTGTCTCACGATATGAGCAATACAATAAAAGCCTTTTAAAAAAATGTTTAGACTCTAAGGATGTCATTATTGGGTATTTTTTCCTATGCTTTTTTTCTCCCATTCTTTGTCTTTGCCTTACCAAATTTGTGCCTTTCTTAGACCCTTAGAACAATTAATTTTCATTCCAAACCTCTCATTAAGCCTCTTCCCTCCCTTTAATTATTTTTTATTTTTGACAAAAAATCCACGTAAAATTCACCCTTTCAAAGTGTACAGTTCAGTGGTTTTTAGGATGTTCACAAAGTTGTGCAACTATCACCACTATCTGATAGAACATTTTTATTACTCCAAAAAGAAACCCATATCCATTAACAGTCACTCTCCATTTCCCCCTCTCCCCCAGCTCCTGGCAACCACTAATCTTTCTGTGGATTTGTCTCTTCTGGACATTTCATATAAGCGGAATTATACGATACATAGCTTATTGTGTCTGGCTTCTTTCACTTAGCATAATATTTTCAAGGTTCATATTATAGTAGATGCCAGTATGTTGTACCTTTTTTATGACTGAATAATATTCCATTATATGGACACACCCTTGCTTTTTACAGTATTTAAGTCTTATTCCTGACTTAATGAAATTAATCTTATATTTTATTATATAATGTTTATAAGAGAACCTTTGACAAATTTAGTAATATATTTTTCACAGTGATGGTTTTCTGGAATTATCTTCCCAGATTCAAATTAGAAAAGCCTGAGAGCAATTTCTTCCTAAGACAGTTATTAGGAGAGTTATTCTCCAGTGAACTGAGAGCTTTATTTTTTATCTTAGTCAGAAAGTTATACCAGGTTGGGAGCTATTAAAGAGACTCTTAGCTGAAATCAGCACCAAAGAAAAGTACTTTAGTGTTCTTTTTATTTTAATATAAAACAGTTCCTACTAAATTGAGGAAAATTGTGTGGCCATTTTATAGACTTAGAGAAGATGGGAAAGCAAATAAGGATTTATGTCTTCCTATATTCATTTTGTATACTTTTTATGTTAGATAGAACTATAAACAATTTATAAAAATTGTAGTGGAATAGAGAAAAATGCATTTACTTTTGCTTCAGTTCATACGTGAGAATATTTCTGAACTAACTTTGAAATAGTGCACTGAGGGGTCTCTAGGACACCTATCTCCAGATGATGCCGCTGCTGCAGCCACTGCTCTGGGGTCCATAGCCCTGCAGAGGAAATGGGAAGGTAAACAACGTGATTCAGTCAAAGTGCGAGGAAGCACAGGAAGGGATACAATAAATTAGGAGCTCTGCATACGTAAGAGGGAGTGTATAGTTCTCAAGAGGGACATCAGGAAGGCACTTTTTTCTTTGATCATTTTTGCTGTTTCGGTAATTGCGCTCCAGTTTACACTTGGGGGACAATCTCTTCCCAATTGGATATAGTTCAGTGGGAGTGTCAGACAAGAGACTATGCTGAGCCTCTTAAGTCTCTTTTGGCACCTTGAAACCTGAGGAGTCAGAGAGAATGGTTGTGGCAGCCTTGGAAGATGCTTGATGACTTAGTCACATGGCCTCATGAAGGTGTTCGTGTGTTTGTCCTGTCAGGACCAAGTCTCAGAACTGCCTTCTCATTCTGTCGAGTACCTAATATACATTCAATCAATTCTTTCTCTGCTTAAGTTGGGGTCTAAATAACCCTAAATGTTACAGAGGGCAAGAATATAATTAGATTAATTTTGTAAAATTGCATACTTTATTTTATAAAATGAGATTTTTGTAAAATAGCTCTGCAAATTGTCAGGCCTCTGAAAATTAAGCATTATTTTAGGATGTAGGCTAAGTGCAACAAACTCATGATTAGGAGCTCACAGTTGATTAGGGAGATGAAGATTCAAAACAAATAACCTTAATTAGCATTTTTCCTTTTAATGCTGTACTATTCCTTTCATTTGCTTCCTGTATCTTCTCTATTGTGTCTATAAACTATTTTCCTTCAAACTGAGAATAATCTAGTGGTTTCACTGTAATCCTTTTAATTAGTATATTACAGTTTACTTGTAGAAATAAGATAAAAACATAAAATAGTAATTATCAAATGAAATTGCCTGGGATAGTACTTGGCAAATTATAGTTAAAAAAATATTAATGAACAAATGAATGAGTAAATAAGAGTGAGTGAATAGTACATACAATAAGTTCTGTGGAACATCAGAGTAGAGAAAAACACATTAGCCTGTGGTGGTCAGAAAAAAGCTTCTTAGTTGTTGAGAGAAGAGCAGGACTTGAGCAGATAGATGAGCAAGGTGGGCACTCTGAGCAGGAGATGAACATAGCAAAGGCGCAGAAGTAGGAAATCAGGCTTCGTTTTTGTCACCTGAAGTGTGGTATGGATAGTGGCTGATGCCTTTTTGAGCCCCTGTGCACAATGACCCACTGTCAGTGCAACCTTAGATCTGGGTCTCTCCTCAGGACCTGTTTCCCTTTTGCCTTTTTAAGTGGAGGTGGGTGTTCTCTGGAGCCTTGGGTTCCTCAGGAATGGAAGAGGGGGATGTCAGATCATTTACCCACTTGGCCTTTCAAGCTTTCCCTTTTTACTCTTGTTTCAAAGTGCTAGCTCATTAGAATTTATGCCATTCAGCTATGTTCCTTTTATCATTAATAGCTGCCTTTGATGTACTTTATGGGTTCTTTCTCTTTTCCATCTGTCCATTTACCCAACAACTATTTATTGAGCACATACTAGGTTCCAGAGTCTGTTTTAGGTGCTGAGAATACACTGGGAACAAGAGAGAAATCACTGCCTTCACTGAGCTTACGTTCTAGTGGTACGATAGATAATAAAGAAAATAAATGTTTATTTTAATTTGGGGTTGTGCTAAATGCTCTGAAGAAAAATAAAAACAGATTAGGTGTTAGATTGAGCGATTAGAGCCAAGAGCTGGTCAGAGAAAACTCTGAAGAGGTGATGTTGGAGCAGAAACATGAATGAAGTGAGGCAATAAGCTGTGGAATATTTGGAAAAAGAGTACTCAAGAAAAAAGGACAAGTATATGCAAATGCCCTGTGGTGAGAATAAAGTTGATATGTTTCAGGGAGTGTGAGGCGGTTGGTGTGGCTTGAGTTAAGTGAGGGTAGATGTGAACAGAGGAATGGGCAGCGGCAAGATTATATGGGGCCTTTTGCTTCCATTTATTCTTCTCTGCCAAGTTCTTCCATCAAACTGGATATGTGGATGATCCATCCAACACCTTGTCTTCTCATTTCCTGAATCTCATTTCCTAAAGTCTTCCCGGTTTCTTTCAGCCACTTGCTTTCACTGGTACTCTCTGGACATTGTCCCCACCTGGACTGTTCTATTTCTGAAATCACAATTTCAGACATCCATCCTCTGAAATTGGTCCAGCTCATTGGTCAACTACTTCCAACAGTTCAGTTCTTGAGCTTCAAATGGACCCTCAATTCTCCTACCCTACTCCCTCTCTATTTGACTGCCTTTGCCTATCCATATTTCCCTCCCTATCCAGCTTGGATTCACAGCCCTTCACTTTAAACAACCCATCACTGCCAATATTCAAAACCCTTTTCATTTCACCTTCTATTGCATCTATTTTTACCATCATATATGAATTAAAATATGCATCTTTTTTCTTGCTAGTTCAGGGCTGCTGAGAGCTATGGGAGAAAATATACAGAGCTACACAGACTATCAAGCTTATACATTAATGATCATCAGTCTCAATTAAGCTCTTAGCACTGCCAGACTAGCCTACTGTTTCCCTGGTCAGTTGTCTGTCTCCCTTTTTTTTTCTTTAATCCTCACCGAAGTACATTTTTTCATTGCTTTTGCAGAGAGGAAGTGGGTGCAGGGAGGAGAGAGAGAGAGAGAGAGAGAGAGAGAGAGAGAGAGAGAGAGAGACCTGTGTGAGAGAGAAACATGGAAACATGGCTCAGTGGCCTCCCTCACGTGCTGCAGCTGGGGATCTAACCTGCAACCTAGGTATGTGCCCTTACCGGGACTCGAACCCTCAACATTTCAGTGCACAGGATGATGAACAGAGCCACACCAGGCAGGACTGTTGTCTCACATTTTTAACAGTTAGTTCAAATCTTTTCCACCCCTACTTAAACCTCTAACTCACCCACCACCACCTCTCATTCTCTGTTGATGATTGTCTCCTTCACAAAACAAATAGAAGCGACAAGATAGGAACTTTCTCCACTTCTAGTCAACAAACCTAAAATCCTCACTACTCTTTGCGCTGATACTCCTCTTTCTCTCCAGTCTAGTAGAAGAGGCATCCCTTACATTTCTGGATCCTGAAACTTTTGTGTTTTTAATTATCCATCTTCCTGATTTCTGTGCATTAACATTTTTTTCAGTATTTCTCATCTTATACCCCTTGACCAACATCCTTTTTCACTTAGCACACACACTCGCTCTTTTCCATTTTATTAACTTTTGAAAAACTTCACCTTCCTTTCCCAAGGCACTCCTGGTAACATTTCCAGGACCTTCCATTTTGCTAAATCTAGTGCATATTTTTCAGTCCTCAACTTAGTGGATATTTCAGCAGCATATGTTAGATTGATCACTATATCTTTCTAAAAAGTATGCCCTTCCCACCCTGGCTGGTGTGGCTCAGTGGACTGAGTGCCTGCCTGCAAACAGAAAGATCACCAGTTTGATTCCCAGTCAGGGCACATGCCTGGTTTGTGGGCCAGGTCCCCAGTTGGGGGCTGGCAAGAGGCAACCCACCGATGTAGCTATCACACATTGATGTTTCTCTCCCTCTCTTTTCCCCCCCACTTCTCTAAAAGTAAATAAATAAAATATTTTAAAAGCTAAAATAAACATCCCCTCCCCTCCCCTTATATGTGTGTGTGGTGGGGTGTGTGTGTGTGTGTGTAAAACACTCTCCTACTTTGCTTCCGACATCTGTGGTGATGTGTTCTCATTCTTCTCTGCAAGACTCTGTCCTCTACTCTCCTTTTACTTGTAGATTTTCCTCAGAATTTCATCCTAAGCCATTTCTTTCTACAGACTTATGCCAGGTAATTTGACTCATTCTCTTGGCTTTAATTACTATTAATTTTCTGATGACTGTCAACTATAAATCTCTATCCCATATTGCTCCTCTGAATTCGAGACTCATGTAACTACCCATCAGCTCTCTGCACTTAGATGCCTGAAAGGTACTTCAAACTCAAGGGGGGTACTTTCAGCTCATCTCCTACCAACTTGCTTTTCTTCCAATGTTCTTTATTCAAGAAATGACATTGCCATCCACACAGTTGCTCAAACCAGAGATATGTGTGTCACTCTTGGCTTCTCTTTCCCCACTCAGTCACCACAGCTGGTCAATTATCAAGTCCTAACAATTCCACCTTCTTAAATATCATTCAAATTAGTCCACATGTCTCCATTCCTATGGCCTCCATGTTCTTGCCTGGGCTACTGTACCTGCCTCCAGTTAACTGGTCTCCCCGAATCCCTCTCATGCTCCCTGCCCTCCTCCCTCATACATTTCCCACACAGGAGCCAGAATTATCTTTCAAAAAGGGAAATCACATCTTTTGACTGCTTAAAACCCTTCAGTTGACCTGCATTTCTTTTGGGATCAAGTCTGGCCCCTTGTCTTTATCTCCAACCCCATCTCCCTAGCATTCTCCTCTAAGTTCTTTCAGTTCCTTCACTTGCACTCTCTGGATCCTCTTATATCATCTACCAAGGTACCTCATATGCATTCCTCTGGTTTTAGCTTAAACAATATTTCTTCCAGGAGGGCAGGAGCCCTGTTCTGTTTACATAGTGCTCTTGCTGCCCTTATCATATATTTTATGGTTTGTGGGGTTTTTTTGTAATTAATAACTTATTTACCTATTTTTTCTGTATTGTAGAAAATGTGTTTTTCTTGTTTTTCTCTGTATCCCTGGTGTCTTTCACTGTGACTGGTACATGGTAAACTCCTATTAAATGTGGACAGGAGAAAGGGAGAGAGCAAGAAAGGAATATAAAATGGATTATAATACTTCTACATATATTTTAAAGGTAAAACAAGGCTCCAAATTAATTTTGCTTTTCTGTCACACAAGTAATGTTTGCATAAACCTCACAAGTTACATGTCAGCATTTCCTTTTTCTTTAGTGGGAAGACATATTTAGTTCATTGAGTCTGCAGATTTCATTGAATGGACAGAGCCCTATATTTACTGAGACCAGTGGTTCACAGCCTAGGCTGTCCATTGGAATCACTTGGGGAGGGTATGAATTCTCTTTCCTGAGTCCCACCTTTATAGATTCTCATTTAAATGGACTCAGATTTATAAAAGCTCTCCACATGATTCTGACAGACAACAAAAGTTAAGAACATGACAGTTACCGGAGCTTTTTTCTTTGTGACTTGCTTCACTGAGTGATATTCGAACCTGTTGGAAAACAGGAAATTCAAACAATCCAGATTCAGCAATGCCCTGACACCCATGAGTGTTTTCAACTTCAACTAAAAATGGCTGCTATAATAAAAAGAATCATTGGTACAAGTGACTGTCAAGTCCAGAGATCGTGCTGGTTTCAGCCAGAACAACTCAGTGGCCCAGTGACCACCACTTATTTTTCTGTTTCTCTTACCTGTCTTGGTGTTGGCTTTCTTTTTATTTAGGCCCTCCTCATGGCCAAAGGTGGCAGCTGCTAAAGGCACCTGGAACGTGAACCCATCTTTGTCCCAGTATTATTATTAGAAAATGTTTTCAGATCACTTTGATTGGACTGGTTTAGGTTACAAACCAGTTGCCATATTTAAGGGGTTGGAATGTGCTAGAACAAAAGTAGAATCATCTTCCCAAGAATGATAGCAATCCTCAAATGAA